>NC_133324.1:277668141-277905641 GCF_042186555.1 Aquarana catesbeiana
CGGGGGGGGGGGGCGGTTGTCACTGTCAGAAGTTTTTTTTCACCTTAATGCATAGGTTACAACCCCTTTAAGTCAGATTAGGTAAAAGGGGTTTTTTTCTTTTTTTGTTCAATTCCTGAGGTCTGTACATCACATAGCAAGTGAATTTATACATTTAAAGTTCTACTTTAAGGGCCAGTTCACACCATAGAAACGCAGTCCGTATGCGCTCCAGATGCTTTTTTGATGCGTTCCAGTGCGTTTTTGATGTAGTCCAGTGCATTTCCCCCCCCTTTTTTTCCTCCTTAAACTTAAATAAGAACATGGGTATTCCAGTGTGTTTTTGATGCGTTTTCGATGTGGTCCAGTGCATCCCCCCCCCCTTTTTTTTCCATTAACCTTAAATAAGAACATGTTCCAGTGCGTTCCCGTGAGTTTTTGATGCTTTTTACAGCGTTCCAGTACAGTCCAGTGCAGGAAAATGCAGCATGTTCTACTTTTTTTTCTGGAACTGGAACGCATTGGAACTGCAAGCACTGGTGTGAACTATGCCATTGAAAACCATATAACCTACTTTCTATGCATTTTTGATGCAGAAAAAAAAAAAGGCACTGGACTGCATGTGGTGTGAACTGGCCCTAAGTGTATAACAGCTGCTTCCAAAAGAATCAGGGTTTGCAACTAAAATGTTCCTGACATTATTGGTTTGAAATTCATTAGAAAAGCATATTTTGAAAGCCTAAAACATACAGAAACAAGGAGTTAGAACACCTTGCAATGGATGATCACATTTTTCTAATGCATATTGGTACAAAGTGAATCTACAGAAGCACTGAATGAAAGAATCATCATGTTCCACTGTAGAGTAACACTAATGCCCCGTACACACGGTCGGATTTTCCGATGGAAAATGTCCGATCGGAGCGTGTTGTCGGAAATTCCGACCGTGTGTGGGCTCCATCGGACATTTTCCATCGGATTTTCCGACACACAAAGTTTGAGAGCAGGATATAAAATTTTCCGACAACAAAATCCGTTGTCGGAAATTCCGATCATGTGTACACAAATCCGACGGACAAAGTGCCACGCATGCTCAGAATAAATAAAGAGATGAAAGCTATTGGCCACTGCCCCGTTTATAGTCCCGACGACGTACGTGTTTTACGTCACCGCGTTTAGAATGATCGGATTTTCCGACAACTTTGTGTGACCGTGTGTATGCAAGACAAGTTTGAGCCAACATCCGTCGGAAAAAATCCTAGGATTTTGTTGTCGGAATGTCCGAACAAAGTTCGACCGTGTGTACGGGGCATAACAGTGCACTCATTGGCTCTGCATCCTCCTTACTATCAACAGCAAACAGAATGTTAAACAAACAGCAACTTGCAAGCAGAGCAAAACCATATCTGGGTCTAGTATCTAAGAATAGGCACATAAACATACCACACATCAGTGTGCATGTTAGGCTTCATGTACACGGGACATTTTTGCAACCTCTCCTGAACAATTAAACTTGACAGATCTTAACCGACGTTTAAAATGTCAGTTTTGCCGCGTTTAAAAGCATTAAAAAAAAAAAAAAAAAAAAAATATATATATACTTTTTTTCTCTCTTCAAAATAGCCAAAAATGAGAAATGCCTGTAAACGAAACGCGGCTAAACGCAAGTTACCGCTTGAAATACTTCTATACTCAGCTTCTGAACCCATTTTTTTGCGTTCCAAAAAAAGCCTCTAACTCGACTGCCTAGAAATGACTGTAAACGACCCTGTGTACATGTACTGATAAGATAACAGAGGTTCAGGAGCAGTTGCAAAAAAATGCCCAACTGCTTCTAAACGTCCGTTTACCAGCAGCAGGCCTAAAGCGAGCACGACCACATGCCTTTAGCAGATAACCAACAAAAGCTAATGTTGCAGATTGAATATGTAGCTATCAGTTGTCAGACAATAAAATGTACCATTTTCAGTTATGCGAGTGGTCAGAATTTGCATGGCTGTTGCCCGGTCTCACAAATTTGAGAAATGGGTATCAGACAGAATCAATGATCGCATTGCAATGAACTCAAGTCTTTTTCACTCCAAGGTTGAATATTTAGAGATTATTTTGGTAATCAGGTATTGTTGATGAATAATTCTGTAAATCTCATCATAATCGCATTAAAAGTGGAACTGTTAAAAGAAGCACATGGCATGAAAATGTGCAGTTAAAGAACCCGGCTTAAATACTAGCATGCTGATTTGGCAACTTAGTGTTGATGAATACTTTTGTTATGGGAATCGCAGCATACGACTGTTACTAATCACTTCTGTCTATGCAATGCAGAAATAAATATCGGTGTACTGAACATGGAATGTGTAACATGCAGATTTCTGCAGTATTCTGAAGCTGCTTCAGAAACACTAACAAAGGTGTCTCACAACACTATTGCACAACAAACAACTTTCCAAAGTTCAACATACTAATTGTGTGTAAACCCTAACAACTAACTTCTCTTATTTTCTCCTTGTTGGTCTATTAAAAGGAGAAGTAAAACCAAAGCTTGTTTGCTGTACTACTTCTGTGGTTCACAGGAGTGCAGTTTGTTCTGCACTCCTGTGACCCTTTTTCACAGCAGACAGCAGGCTGAAGCCCGTTGTCGGCTGACATCACAGAATCGGTCCAGGCTGGGAAAATATCACCTTGACCAGCATCTGGCTCAGCCTCTCAGCGAGCTGATCCTGCCCCCTCCACAGCCCAGCGCTCCACTGAGCAGACAGCAGTGACTGACAGTCACCAGCTCACTGAGCGATCAGTGGTGTCTGATCACTCAGTTCTCAGTCTTAGTTCCTGAATCCATCTAGGTAATAATGATTTTAACAACTTAAGGACCGGAAGGATTTACCCCCTTAATGACCAGGCCATATTTTTGCAATACGGTTATGCATCGCATTAACTGACATTTACGAAGTCATGCAATGTTGTACACAAACAAAATTTATGTCCTTTTTTTCCCCCCACAAATAGAGCTTTCTTTTGGTGGTATTTGATCACCTGCGTTTATTTTTTGTGCTATAAACAAAAAAAGGACAGTTTTGAAAAAACAAAAAACATTTTCTACTTTTTCCTATAATAAATATCCAAAAATATATAAAAAAAAAGTCCTCATCAGTTTAGGTCAATATGTATTCTTCTACATGTTTTTGATAGAAAAAAATAATTTAAAAAAAAAAAAAAAAAAAGAAGGTCGCAATAAGTGTATATTGATTGATTTGCACAAAAGTGTCTATAAAATAGGGGATATATTGATGGCATTTTTATTATATATTTTTTTTCTTTACTAGTAATGGCAGTGATCAGTGATTTTTAGCAGAACTGCGAGATTGCAGTGGACAGATCGGACACTTTTTTGGGACCATTGACATTTATACAGCGATCAGAGCTAAAAAAAATAGCCACAGATTATTGTATAAATGTCACTGGGAAAGAAGAGGTTAACACTAGGGGATGATCAAGGGGTTAAGTGTTCCCTAGGGAGATGTTTCTAAATGTGGGGGAGTGTACTCACTGGGGAGTAGAGAGACACATTGCTGTTCCTGATCACTAGGAAAAAGCAGATTTCCCTGTACTTCCCTGACAGAACAGGAATCTGTCCGTTTACATTGACAGATTCCCCCCCCCCCCCTTCTGGCTCTCCGAGGAGCGATCACGGGTTGCCGGCGGAAATTGCAGCGTAGGTGTACACACCAATTTGCGTAGCCATGCCAACCAGCCACAGTATATTGACGGCGTCTGGTCGGCATGCGGTTTAAAAAAAAAAAAAAAAGTTCTCAACGAACACTTAGCCAGCAAAATGAATGATACTTAAACATTTTGAAAGAGTTTGGAGCCCCTGGGCCAGCTATGGTTATATTGATATTTGGGGTTGGTTAATGTACTCAGGACTCTCCTCACATATATTGTGTCTAGTGATCCTTCCTCCAGGCTCCCTCTACTCTACTTCGTTCTTCCTTTTCTCTCTCTCTCTTTTCCTTTGTCGCATATCTCCATTTTTTATGATGCTCCAGACATGCCCTCCTTAGGACGTAGTTTGTGAGAATATTGAGCACTGTTTGGCTCTATGTTGTAATTTTTCCTTTTGCATGACGTTAAGCTAGAATGGATGTTTCTTCTCTCAGGGCTGGATATCCCTTGTGTTGTTGTTATGGCTACCCACTAATATAGAGATTTGGGACCTAATCTGGATGTGTTCTTTTATGTCCTGATCTGATGTCATGCTATATCACGTTTCTGCTTTGTTATGACTTTTGTCTTTGTATTTTGTATGTACTCTTGTACTTTACTTGGTTACAACAATAATAAAAAAAAAAAAAAAAAAGGTATTCTCTTTTAACCATTTGCCGACCAGCCACTGTCATTATACTGCAGCAGGTCGGCACAATCCCGCAAACCAATCAATATAAGCTCTTTGCAATTTTTATTACCAAAAATATGTGGAAGAATACATATCGGGCTAAAATGAGGAAAAAATTAGCTTTTTAAAAAAAAAAAAAAAAAAAAATTGGGGCTGTTTCTTACAGCAAAAAGTGCAAAATATTGTGTGTAGGTTTGTTTTTTTTTTTTTTTTTCAAAATTGTTGCTCTTTTTTTTGTTTATAGCACAAACAATAAAAACCACAGAGATGATCAAATACCACCAAAAGAGAGCTCTATTTGTGGGGAAAAAAAATTGTTTGGGAACAGCGTCGCATGACCGCGCAATTTTCAGTTAAAGTGGCGCAGTGCCGTATCGCAAAAAAATGGCCTGGTCATTGAGCAGCCAATTCTTCCGGGGCTGAAGTGGTTAAAGTGATAATAAAGTCTTGTCCCCCCGTTTAAAAATAACAAACATGTCAAGCATACCTGCTCTGTACAGGGGTTTTGCACAGAGTGGCCCAGATCCTCCTCTTCTCCAGGGTCCCTTGCCAGCACTCATGGCCCTTCCCTCCTGTTGAGCGCCCCCACAGCAAGCTATGGGGGCACCTGAGCCGCTGCTCTGTGTATACATTCAGACACGGAGCTACAGTTCAGCCCCATCCCCTCTTTCTCCTAATCGGCTAACTGACGTTGAATGACAGCAGCCGGAGGCAATGGCGCCATTGCTGTGTCTCAGCCAATCAGGAGGGAGGTCCTGGACAGTGATGCACTCATTTACATAGCTGGATAGAGATGGGGCTCAGTTAAGTATTAGGGGAGGCACACACACTTTTTTTTTTATCTGAATGCATTTAAAAAATAAATTAAATTCTGCCTTTACAGCCACTTTAAGGTGTCTATAGATGCTGATCTAGCTTCTAGCTGGTTATGGAAGTTTTTTTTTTTTCAGAAACTTTTGCAACTTCTCACATTCTCTTAAAAGTGCTATGTGAGTGGATGCGCTGCTCCCATCTGTGCTCTCTATATTGCCTGTGTATGTGCTATCTCAATAGCCTAATTTGGTTCACCATCCACCTAACAGGTTATATCTCATTTATACAATAATCATATGTTTGTATAATTCATCACATGTGAACAACAACTTAATCCAAATACTTTAAATCATATAAAAAGTCCAGTGACATATGTCACATCATGATAGACTCTTCTTCATATGTGTTGCGAATCATCCGTTATAATTGCCGTGGGCGGCGTGCTCTTGTGTGTGGTATCAGATTAAAAGTGACTTAGTGCTTCACCACCACCTGTGAGATTTGCCACTCACCAGATTAATCTTTAAAACTGCACCTTTGGTTCATTAACAGGGATAACCACTCCACTCAAAGGAAACTTTTCTCCAATATCTATACCAGGTCCTCAATGTTCCTCATGCAAACGGATAAAAAAACCATCATCGCGCAATAACGTTTAAAACCTTTATTCCATACATAAAGAACACTTTGCACTCACATTTCCAAGTGCCATTAGGCCGGCACCGAGCTTTTCCCGCAGTTAAGGACGGGTGGGCACTGCAGCCCGGTTCGTCTAGTGTGTGCTAGATGGTCTCCGTTGCCGCTTACGTTTTCCCCTGTTTGCGTTCGCGTCCTCTCCAAACCCCGTTCGTTCCCGGTCACGTGGGTACGATAATCTCCCAGCAGCCTCTACGCGTTTCGCAATCAAATTTGCGTCATCAGGAAGCTTCCTGATGACGCAAATTTGATTGCGAAACGCGTAGAGGCTGCTGGGAGATTATCGTACCCACGTGACCGGGAACGAACGGGGTTTGGAGAGGACGCGAACGCAAACAGGGGAAAACGTAAGCGGCAACGGAGACCATCTAGCACACACTAGACGAACCGGGCTGCAGTGCCCACCCGTCCTTAACTGCGGGAAAAGCTCGGTGCCGGCCTAATGGCACTTGGAAATGTGAGTGCAAAGTGTTCTTTATGTATGGAATAAAGGTTTTAAACGTTATTGCGCGATGATGGTTTTTTATCCGTTTGCATGAGGAACATTGAGGACCTGGTATAGATATTGGAGAAAAGTTTCCTTTGAGTGGAGTGGTTATCCCTGTTAATGAACCAAAGGTGCAGTTTTAAAGATTAATCTGGTGAGTGGCAAATCTCACAGGTGGTGGTGAAGCACTAAGTCACTTTTAATCTGATACCACACACAAGAGCACGCCGCCCACGGCAATTATAACGGATGATTCGCAACACATATGAAGAAGAGTCTATCATGATGCGACATATGTCACTGGACTTTTTATATGATTTAAAGTATTTGGATTAAGTTGTTGTTCACATGTGATGAATTATACAAACATATGATTATTGTATAAATGAGATATAACCTGTTAGGTGGATGGTGAACCAAATTAGGCTATTGAGATAGCACATACACAGGCAATATAGAGAGCACAGATGGGAGCAGCGCATCCACTCACATAGCACTTTTAATTTAATTTTTTCTCTGAAAAATTTTTTGGATGCAGCAGCTATAAATATCACTTACACCATTTTTGATAGGATAGTTTTTGCGCCAGTGACACATATATTTTCACAAATTCTCACATTCTCTGGCAAAATATTCTCCGCTAAAAAAAAAAAATATGATAGGCCAGTTTGCATTTTCCTGTACAACTGCTATCAACCCCCTACTCCTCCTCCATAGACAACTATGCGCACAGCAATTCAAGTGAACATATTTATGAAAAAGAGAGAATTCTACTGATCCACAAGAGCTCCACTGAATGGCCACAACAGGGAAAAAAAAAAAAAAAAAAAAAAAACACACACTACAATTGAAAAAAAAAAAAAAAAAAAGTTTCAATAACATTTTTTGGAAAAAAGGAAAGGGGAAAAAAAAAAATACTGCAACTTTGCCTGGCAATAAAGTCCACAAAGGGGACCAATGTTGAAATGGCACACTACTACCTTTAGCTACAAAATGGACTTGTAATACATCCCAATTTCTGAAGCTGGCCATACACAGTAAAGGACTGAGATATTAGAAAATTAGGGTCGATTTACTAAAACTGGAATGTGCAAAATCTGGTGCAGCTCTGTATAGAATCCAGTTTTTTTTTGGTCAAAGCTTAATTGAATAAACTGACGTTAGAAGCTGATCAGTTACCGTGCACAGCTGCACCAGATTTTGCACGCTCTAGTTTTAGTAAATCAGCCCCATTCTGTGCATTTGTACACAGGACAAAAGAATTTCCAGTTTTCATCTACTTTGTGTCACCCTATTAGAAGATCATCTGACTTGAACCTTGGATACAGTAAAAGTGAAGAACAAGTAAGGTTCTAGACCACATGGCAAGCACATCCACACTGTGTGGGCTCCTCATATAACACTGTAGTGCAAGGTTTACTGACCATGGTCAACATCTTCTATTTTAGCGATACAGTACCCTCGGCTCAGAACTGGAAATAGGGAAAATTCAGGGTACAGCAAGAAAGAAAGGAATAGCACGTTGAGAAGCAGAACTCTCCTAGCCTGGAAGTTCCATATGCAAATCTATTAAAACTTCCTGGAAATCAGAGAACGCCGATATGTGAAAAGAACAAGTGCATTCAGTTCTCTTTATGGCAGTATACATGAATGAGTTCAGCTGTATAAATAACACTATTCAGTAGAGGTTTCCAAGGTTACACATGCAGGAAACACGCATCAAAAACCTCTGGATAATATGACCAAAACCACTTTGATACAGAAACAGAGCCAAGACAGAGATGAGCATGAGCAGATTGGAGAGACGTGTGCCTGGTACCAAGGTAACCCCCCCCCTTCCCAATGTGACGTCAACCATCTGAAGGCTCCTTCAAACAAACACAGCACAAGTAGGTGGCCAGAAGATAGCACAGTACTCTTTGAGCGGAGACACAATAGAACCACACAGCTGTACAACAGTCTAGACGCTACGACTGTACGCTTAACCCCCTCATCAAACGGCAAAGAAGAATAAACGTACTATGCCAATGAACAGTTACACAAAACACAAAATGCTTTTCTGTGTATGTGAGAAGTAGCCTGCAGTCCATCAGTTGACATAACAACAGGAAGATGTGACCACTCTACATGCTTTCATGTATGTTGTCTTCTCAGCAAGTTTGCCCTTCAGGACTGTTGACATTCAACAGATACCAAACAAACCAAGGTAATTCTCTGTGTATATATACATATGAAACGTATGTACATAGCTCACAAAGTACTTGTTTACACAGTATACACAGCCAAAGCCCTCTTATAAAATTTCAGATGGAAGAATGTGAGCTGACAAACACAATTTGCTTATAGTCTACTCTTCAAACAAAGGAATAAGCACATGGCTGGGAAGATTTAGCCTAGGCTCACATACGTGCGATGCAGGAACCAGGACGATTCCAGCGCAGGTTCCCACATCGCATCTCTCCCACAGGCAGTTCACACTGCCCTCTGTGAAGGGCTGCGGGTGTCACTACATTGTTAATGACACCCCCAGATTGGTTCACAGATCGCAGTGCGAACTGTGAACTCGCACATGAATCAGATCGCATGGGAGAAAACACCCATGCGATCCAATTCTAGTGGAGGGGAAAAGAAAAAAGTTCCTGCACTATTTTCATGCGAATCCAATGCGAGTTCAGCCATACAACTGTATGGCTGAACTCACACTGAAAGACATTGCACTCTGCGGTGCGGGTGTGAATCACGCGTGATGTCTGAGATCGCACATATGTGAACCTAGGCTTACAATAAGACACGTGGTTACTCATTAAAATTGGAAGAAAAGGAGGTTTAACCTTAAACTGCGTAGAGGGTTCTTTACTGTAAGAGCAGCAAGGATGTGGAATTCCCTTCCACAGGCGGTGGGGAGCATCGATAGCCTCAACTACTATGTAACATTACCTGTTAGGCCTGTTGCACACAGGAGTAAAAAATGCTGAGTTTTTGACTGATTTGAAATGAGATGTATTGTTGTCTACGGAGCCATGCACACAGCTGAGTAAAGATCAGTAATACAGCATTGAGTATAGAGCAGTAAAACAAATATGGAAAAATTTACATTTGAATCCAGTAATTAAAGTGATTGTCTAGGCAATTAAAAAAAAAAAAAATTACACAAGAAGCCGCTTCCCATTAGCGCAAACGTGCGTGCTCACTCCGGAGCCCTGCTGCTGCATCCATTGACACAGACAGTGGGACTCGGCCTACCTCCCGCTCCTTCGTCACTGGCTTTGATTGACAGCACTAAGCGCCAATGGCTCCCGATGCCCCAGCGAGACCCGGAAGTGAGGGGAGAGAAGAGCTGCGGAAGTGTGCATGACGCTGGATAGAATAAGGGCTCAGGTAAGTGTGGGGGGGGATGCTGACAATTAAACATTTTTTACCTTAATGTAAGGAATACATCAAGGTAAAAAATGTTTAGGCTTTACAATCACTTTAACTCACGTGTTTACTCATTTAGACATGCTGGTAGGTTAATTGGATCCTGTCTAAATAGTATAGGTATGAATGTGAGTTAGGGACCTTAGATTGTAAGCTCCTTGAGGGTATAGGGACTGATGTGAATGTATAATATATATATGTAAAGCGCTGCGTAAATTGACGGCGCTATATAAGTACCTGAAATAAATAAATAAATAAAAATTTAGCCCTGGTTCACACCAGTATGGCTTTAAAATCACTACTTCAGCGTGATTTTAAAGCCGAAGATCAGTGCGATTTGGATCTGCAGTTTCACTGCAGCTAGCAACTTCATTTAGATTGTAAGCTCAATGAGCAGGGCCCTCCTATTCCTTCTGTATTGAACTGTAATGTAAATTGTACTATCCCCCTTTTATTGTAAAGTGCTGCATAAACTGTTGGCGCTAAATAAATCCTGTATAATAATAATTTAACAGAAGTCAATACAAGTCATAATGAAGTCATAATGAAATCGCAGAAAAGTAGAACAGGAACCTTTTTCAAAGTCGCTGCGACTTGAGTTGCAACTATTTCAATGGTTCCATTGCCGAAAATAAGGTGCGACTCGACATGTGATTTTGAACTGTCAAATCGCATTGGTGTGAACGAGAGCTTAATGTTTACACAAGTATAAGTGACTATATTACAATACTGGCAATGAAAAAGAGAATTTTACTCATCCATACGCTTACACACCTTTACTCAACATTACTCATGTCTTTACACACTGTTTTTTGCCCCTTGCACACGGGCATCACAAGTTCCTTCGTAAACATCACTAAATTATGATGCCCATGTGCAAGGGCCCTTAGCCTTTGTTTTAACTCACTGACCTACGGATTATAAACAGAAAACACTTGAAGGTCCTTGAGTATAGGACAGTGCAAAAAAAAAAATGACCCACTGCAAGTTTGTTTACATAAGATTACAGGAACAAGCATGCAGTGTTAGAGAAAACAGAACATAAACACAATGGAGTTTCCCCGACAGCAGTCCCCCATATATTTTGCCAGAATTTCTGGAACAAAGTCCATGGAGACCTTTGTTTTCCTACGCCAGAGAGCGCACACACAACAATCGAGGCACGCGGTCGACAAAAGCGACTGGTTTCAGAATCTCGCTGTTGGCTTCAGTCTAAAAATAGAAACTGTTCAGCCAGGGAGGCAAATCTCGCTGACAGCTCGGGGGTAATTATCCTATGATACATGGACAGTCGACATTCACACAACCCTAAAAAGAATTGCGCGCACAGGCTCTGTCCAAAAAGGCGAGATGAAAAAAAAAAAGAAACAAAGCGTATGGAGGGAAGGGACTGACAAATAACTATATACACGGCCAGCAGCAGAAACAGGAAGTGTGGAAAGAACACGCAGATGGGAAGGTTAGCTTTGTTTGGCTGAATACAATCCAAACAGTAAAATAAAAACCCTGATCTGGTTAGAATATGGACATTGTGTGTGTGTATATAAAATTCTCAGGGTAATCCAGACACAATACTACACAAGGATCCTGAGCACAGCTCTGCAAACAATAACACTGCTGTGCTAACACCTTCCAGCCCTTACCACAAACTATTTAAGACTACTTGGCAGTGCAGGAGGTTAATCATATCACTTTAATCCCTTTTAGACCAGTGAACTGGACAGAGGATCTCTTCTTGGTAGCGTCACAGGAAATCAGCTGGCTACCTACTGAGAAAAAAAAAAAAAAACAAAAAAAAAAAACAAAAAAAAAAAACAAAAACAAAAAAAAAACAGACTCCTAGAATATGATCTGCAGGCAAAAAACACATTGTTAATCAAGCGAGTGACGACGTCCCCTATGGCTGACAAACACAGAGCTCCAATCAGGCTGTGACGTAAACAAAGCATTACTCCAGTTACATGCAAGTGAACCTACAGATCGCTTAACCTTTTCAGTGCCGCTGCTCTATCGGACAGACGGATGAGCTGCTGGTTTGTCACCGTGTTTACTACTGATAATACCTTATTATGCGTGTTACCAATCAGCAGGGAAGATAGACACCTTGCCTTTTGTAACAAACATCCTGCCAGCTCCATCCTGTCATTACCTGAGTTTTACCAGTCAAGGAGAACAGTAAATACTTACAGCAGAGGAAAACAAAGAATCTCCAACACGAGGGAAGGCTATGACATGGCTTATGTGAGTTTTAGGCCTAACTGAAGAAAAGTAACAAAGAAAAAACAGGAGACTTGGGTTCATGATGTGGATACAAAGCACAGCAGATTAGGAGACGTGTATTGTGTCAATAGCAGCAGCCATAGGGGATCTAATACTATAGTCAATTAGAAAGCAAAGAGGTTGTTCTATCAAAGCCTCCAGACCAGGAACATGGTTTCTTCTTAAACAAAGAGGAAAGGTAGAAAAAAAAATATGATGTAAATCAGCAGCTCACACTACAAGCAGCCAGTCACAGTGCCATAGATGGAGAGACTGTCCAGTGCTGGGAGATGATGACAGAATACAGCACAAGGACTGGAGCACACAGAATCTGGAGCCAGCTGTGCATGGCAGCCAATCAGCTTCTATCTTTCATTTTCAAAGCTGAACTGAACAAGCTG
Organism: Aquarana catesbeiana; assembly: GCF_042186555.1. Lineage (NCBI taxonomy): Eukaryota > Metazoa > Chordata > Amphibia > Anura > Ranidae > Aquarana > Aquarana catesbeiana. Next base: position 277,680,587 of record NC_133324.1, read on the forward strand.
AAGCTAGAAGCTGATTGGTTACCAGACACAGCTGCTCCAGTTTTAGTAAATCCCCCCCAGCCTCGTCCATGGAGTGCAGCACACAGGCTCCCAGGGACAGCAGTAGTGTGAGGAGTATGGAAGGAAGGACTGACTGGCACTGCTGGATAACAGGCTCAGCCTATGTACTGCCTTCCCCTTGCAGTGTTAGTGAGTGTGGTGTGCAGGCTCCATAGACATAGCTGGACCCCCTCATGTCCAGACACAATAGTCTCCCCTATTTCCTATACCTTCTGCTTCCCCTTCGCCTTACTCGGCACTGGCCCGTCCCTCCTCCTCTCTTCTATCTTCTTCAGTGTCCGTGTAGTTCATTCTCCGGGCGGCCTTCACTACCCACCACCACCACCACCGCCTCCTCACCCACCTCCTCCCGCCGCTTTTGTTTTGTTTCTGACTGGAGAACGATCAACGGCGGTTTAGAAGCAGAGGGGGAGCCTACGTAAAAACATTGCCCGTGCTGGCCAATCACGGTGTGCTTACCGTCACCCATCGCAAAGTTAGGAACCAATCAACCGACAGCACAGAACACTACAGCAGCAAGAACCTATCAAGAACCGAAAGCTCGTGCGTCACGACCAATGAGCGTTCATCATCTGTGATCCTCCACCAATAGCGAGCTTAGGCTGCCTCGAGACAAAGGATGTTTTGGTTGCGGTTGGGGAGGAGACTGCGAGGGAAGGCATGGTTTAGGAGCACAGCACATGCTCTATAGGGGCGCGTTGACCATTGGCTGCTGTCTGTGACAGTTGTACGCCGCGACCAATGGGAAGGAGGAGGCGGGAGTCTGGGCTGTTGTTTGGGTTCTGAACAACAGGCGCGAGCTCGGGTAGCACGCGGCGTGGAGGAGGGGCTGCGGGTGCGCGCGGATGGGGTATAAACAACAGGCGCGTGATGATTGTATGGGGGGCTACTGCAGTGTGTTTACCCGGATGGATCCCAGGCGCCCACGACACCTCTGGTGACAATTGTTGGCTTGGCGTATAGGCGTTACTGGGGCACGCGCAGGTCCAGCAGTTATTTGTAGAGATCAGTTCTCAAAATAGAACACATCTGGACATTGGACAAGGATTCCAAAAAGTGACCGTTTTATCTCCACTGTCTACTGTGATATCACTGTGCCGGGCACGTGATCCTGTGACATTGGAGCCAATGTGTACAAGCAGTGTCCCCGGGGCTTTGTTCTATACACCACGGAATATGGTGTGATATTTACCTATCAGTGATCCATAGCAGTGACGGCTGATGGAATTTTTTTTTTTCGGGGGGGCGCAAAACGCTATGCTGCTCCCCCCCCCCCCCCAGGTGGGTTGGTCGGTCGTTAGCACTTACTTACATCACCGGCGGCTTCCCCCGCTCAGTGTAGCGACGGCCTCTCGATCTCCTGCTTTCCATGGGTCATCACAGCAGTGGCTTCCATTCTTTACCTCCTATGCAAGTATTCTTTTTTTGGCCAATCAAAAAACGGGTCTCGCACCCACTTCTGATTGGCCAGATTGAGGATCAGTTTTTCAACAGCGAATGATCATTGGCTGTTTTAACACACCTGGGTGGGCTCTGGTGGCATTCTCTGCTACCCAAGGCCACCCAATTTTGAAGCCTATTAGAGCCTCTGGAGAAGAGGGGGAGCCCGAACAAGTGTCCATCAGGTTCTCCCACCAAGCCCAATAAGCAGATCTCCATAGCTGCAGACAGGGCAAGTTCAGAAAATATGGGAGAAATATTTTGGGGATAGACCACATCTCCGGCACTCTGGGGAATGAGAACGATTCATTTTATGTAGTCTAGGGGGAGTAAAGTAGGCCCTATCTTAAATTGTATAAGCCTGTTTTGCAGGGAGACTAATGTGTGGAAGGGGAAGTCCCAAATAGCATCCCAGTCATCATTTAAGTGTTGGATGTCACACTGCCACTTGGTCCTAAGATCATCTAGGGTAGGTAGGGATATTGAGAGTAAATGGGCATATAAGTGGGAGGTGGGCTTCTACGTACATACAGTCCTGAGCACTCATTCATGGGCCAATTGTGTCACTATGAGGGAGGTCTGTGGAAATTGGCTGGAAAAGGCATGGGAGAACTGCAGATCCCGAAAAAAGTATGAAGTGGGAACATTAAGGCTGGGTTCACACTTATGCAAATTGGATGCAGGGATTCGCATAGCAGGAGATTGTGACCAGCTGCTTTACACATCTCTGCAGTGGCTCCATTGCGAATTGCATAGGAGCATTGTGCGTCTTTTGGTCCACTTCAGGTCCGAATTCAGCCCAAAATTCAGGCTGAAATGGTGAATGGAGACGTACCAGACTCCTGCTGTGAGCCGTTGTGTGTTCTAGTGTGAACCCAGCCTTAAAGTCAGAAGAGAGGTGTGTTAGGGTCTCAATGAATCACCTGCTACCACTTGAGAGATGTACTTTATTTTATATTTGACACTGCCGGGGCTCTTTCAATTTTTTGCCTATTCAAGTGCTCACATAATTTCCTCACTCTAGCGTATTTCTACCAAACACATACCTGAAAGCCATATTTTTACTTTTTTGTAATATTTCGGAATATGGGGTTAAGAGGGCATTAAGGGAATATGGAGTTGTAGGTTTGAAATATTTTTTACATTTTATTAAACTTTTAGGGCAATACAGTGTAGTACTGTAAAAAAAAAAAAAAGAGGCACACAAGCTATACTATTAAACTGACAAGCAACTGGTCAATTTATATGAAGTTGAAGGATTTTAGCTTTTTTTTTTTTGTAGCTTTTACATCTGTTATGGCTGGCACTTCCACCAGTCAATACAGGTCAATTACTACTGGATAAAAAAAAAAAAATCGGATCCAAAACTACATAAAAAAGCCTTTTTTTCCAAGTTGTAATGAATCTGATTAGGATGCTGCTACTGTATTTAAGCAGTGCAGTGATGTAAAATTTGTGATGCCAAAATATGGTGGTTTTTCACTGTCACACTCAGAGTTGCATAATACATTGGTACATGTCACCTATGCCAGTGCCCAACTCCCCAATGTCCTATGATTGTCCATCCCTTGCCTATTAGCATTGAAAATGGCCAGAAACGAGTATCAAGATTCACCCCTTTGTACTTCTATTCGGTTTCAGATTTGAGTTGATATTTTTCTGACTTAAAAGGGGTTGTAAAGGTAAAAATTTTTTCACCTTAATGCATTAATGCATTTTCACTTCTGACAATACCGCCGCCCCCAGCCCCCCCGTTTTACTTACCTGACGCCTCGAAAGTCAGCTTCGCGTTCCCGACATCTATTCCTCCGCTCACCCTGGCCGCTGATTGGCTACAGTGGATGGATTGGAAGCAGCGCAGCCATTGGCTCGCGCTGCTGTCAATCACATCCAATGATGCGGCGCGCTGGGGGGCTGGGCCGATTGATACAGTAAGCGGCTATAGCCGCCGGCTGTATCACGGGAGCGCGCCCGCAAGCACTAACCACCATGCGAGGGAGCTCGCATTAAGGTGGTTAATGCTTGCGGGGAGGAGCTGAAACAGCCGCCGAGGGACCCCAGAAGACCAGGTTCGGGGCCACTCTGTGCAGAACGAGCTTCACAGTGAAGGTAAGTATAACATGTTTGTTATTTTAAAAAAAAAAAATTTTACCTTTACAACCCCTTTAACGATGGGTTTGAGAAATCCAGACACATTCGCGTATCCCTAGTGGTCAGTAAGAGCTTTACTATTTACTTACCTTAGAAAAGCTGCAGAGGCCCCACACAGCTTTCTTCCAGCTCCCTGCTCCATGGGCCATAACCATACAGATTGGATATTTCTCTGCCTGCATAGAACATAGCAAGTTATTCTAGTTGGCAGTTAGTATTTTGCTCTGTTATGTCTTGTTAGACCTGGGACGCTGGGCAGAAGACCTGTGGCACATGCCCTTTGTGCTGGGGTCTAGCCACACCTATGTACATGAGGCTTATATCAAGACAGATTCAGCAGCATACGCTAGTTCAGTTGCACATTAAAAAAAAGAAATGTAATCACTGTTATGAATAAATAACTGGATTAACCACTTCAGCCCCGGAAGGATTTGCCTACTTAATGACCAGGCCATTTTTTGTGATAGAGCACTGCGTTGCTTTAACTGACAATTGTGCGGGCATGCGACATTGTTCCCAAACAAAATTGATGTCCTTTTTTTCTCACAAATAGAGCTTTCTTTTGGTGGTATTTGAACACCTCTACAGGTTTTTATTTTTTTTGCGCTGTGAACAAAGCGACAATTTTGAAAAAAAAAACTTTTTTTACTTTTTGCTATAATAAATATCCCCAAAAAATATATAAAACAAAATTTATTCATCCGTTTAGGCCGATATATTCTACATATTTTTGGTAAAAAAAAAATCGCAATAGGTGGATATTGATTGGTTTGTGCAAAAGTTATAGCGTCTACAAAATAGGGGATAGATTTATAGAATTTTTATTATTTTAATTTTTTTTTACTAGTAATGGTGGCGCTCTGTAATTTTTAGCAGGACTGTGACATTGCGGCGGACAGATCGGACACTTTTGACACTTTTTTTGGGACCATTGGTATTTATACAGCGATCAGTGCTATAAATTATCGCTGATTACTGTGTAAATGTCACTGGCAGAGAAGGGGTTAACACTAGGGGGCGCTCAAGGGGTTAACTGTGTTCCCTCATGTGTGTTCTAACTGAAGGGGGGGTGGGCTGCCAGGGAAATGACAGAGATCACTGGGAACAGTAGAGCTCTGTCATGTCACCTGTCAGAATGGCGAATCGCCTTGTTTACAAAGGCAGTTACCCGTTCTGCCTCTGTAATAGGCGATTGCGGGTCACCGGCAGACATAGAGGCCGCCCGACCTGCAGCGGGTGCAAGCCCACCCACTATCGCCCCTGCACGAGCTGCCATACAGCTAAGGTAATTTGCGCAGGAGATCCGACCTGCCGCCGTATAACAACGGTGGCTGGTCGGAAAGTGCTTAATAATCTCTGTTTTGCACAGCGTCACAGGAGATGATAGTACTATACAGAGCAGTAGTTACAATATGTCATTAGAATATTCTGTATTTAGGCCCTCAAATACTTGCTTGCAATGTTTTTCCTTTTCATAAAAGACCTGTTATTCACTTGCAATGTGCCTTTGAACTTGGGAGAATGTTAAATAATTTGGGAAGAGTCAATTTCCTAGCACAGCCCCCTCCCTCCATGCATGTCATACCAGTCTCTACTTCTGGGAGTGTCTAATAACTGTCTGTGCTGGCCCAACTCCTCTCCCCCCCCATCCCCCCATCCATATCACCATCATACATAATTGTAGCAAGGGCCTGACCCCTAGAGGCCTAATAGTGAACTCCAGAGTCAGGGAGAGCTGACATCCTTCTTTGTAGAGTGGGCATGGTGGGTGAGATGCAAGAAGAATTGCTGGGCGCCAGTCACTTTTTAAATGCAAACAAAAGAGATTTATTGTCTCTTAACAAGAACTGGGGGAGAAAGGGTTAGGGCCAGGACACCCTTGAGTAGATGCAATGCAAATTGGCAGACTCCGAGACTTCTATAGGTAGACAGCTATACAGTGGAAGGCTTCCAGCCGGATAACACTTCTGTAGAGGTAGGACCGCTGTCTCCTATGGAAACTAATCTTGCAACAGTCAATAGAAGGTAGTTGTACATAACTCTTGGTAACGCAGAACAGTCCGTTTCTTATCTCACTGTAGATCTTCACTCACGGAGCTCCCAGTCTCTCACTAGACTTCTAGATTCCAGTCATCACTGGATCCTCTGAGCTCTTCCACAGCTATCCTGCTGTATATTCCTCAAGCGTCACCCCCGCTATCCTGCTGTATATTCCTCAAGCGCCACCCCCGCTATCCTGCTGTATATTCCTCAAGCGCCACCCCTGCTATCCTGCTGGGTCCCTGGCTTGGCACTTGCAGAAGCTTTCCCACTTCTTCACTGTCCCTGGTTGGCGAGAAGACTGCTCTGGTACTTTGCTCAAGCTTACTCACTGTAGTCTCAGGTAGGAAAATGGATGGTTCTTAGTGGCAACAGCTTCCCTTCTACTTCCGACCACAACTGATTCCCCGTTCGGCAGAACCTTCTTAACTTGGTTGGACTCCAATCCTGCAGTTCCAGCCCTACGCTGCTTCTGCTCCTGGATATGCCTCAGGCAGCCTAGCAGCCAGGTGTCCCCGGGATAGGCCTCAGGTTTCCGGCCTAGCAGCAGCATAACACATGTCCACCTAGACAGCCGTCCAGGTGGCACAGAACCCCGATCACCTGACTCCAACCAAATAAATAGGTTCTCCCAGTAGGCTAAGGGACTAAAGAAACCCCTGCCAATTGGCTGAGACACCCCATCCATTCAAACTCTGACCTTGCAAAGCCCCTTGTCATTCTAATGTCACCAGCCACAGTGCCACCTAGTGACAGAAGAGAAAAGGTGCAGCATTTCCAGATTTGGAGGGGAATCAATTGATCTCTAACAATTATCCAGGAAAATAACCACCTGGCAAACTAACTTAACTTTACTAGCAACCCTGCTTAAACACCAGGGTGCTATATCATCTTTTATGGGGATTAGTGAAGGGGATACTAAAGTCTGCTGGCGCTGCCGATATCACATCCAAGTTGGTTGTGCCCAGCAGCAGTCTCAGGGCTTTTGGATGTCTTACACAAGGTCAACTTTTACAGATAAATAACACGCAAAAAATAGATTAAATACACATGTAAACTTATGGAAAGATTTTGGTAAAATTAATCTTCTGATGACAGGGTTTAAACATTCTACACTTTGTGATATTTGTCTCTATGTTGAGTAAGGCAATAAGGTTTTGAAGAGTTTGACACATACAGTGTCATGGTAAGTAGTGTTTTATAGTGAGGTGTGACTGTTAATACGTTCCAGAATTAATGGCAACTCCGTGCATCTGCTAGTCTGCTAAAGTGCACCACGTTTCTCTGCAGGTTGGGACCACGCACAAGTTTACATTCCCTACCCGCAGTGATGTGAACCTAGCCTCAGTGTGACAGCTGGCTACCTGGAAGCCCACTTGTGTACCACAAACTGCTCCTATACTACCCTTCTGTCTCATGACATGGGCTAAGGAATAAGGCCCAAGAAACAGTGGCTATAAATGCCAGCAACAGGAAGTAGTGAAAGGTTTTGAGGCATTCTACCAGAAAGGAATTTTTTGTCCGGAAAAGAAACAGCTGAATCTTTAGTTCTAAAAATAGTAGTTTGTTATTTTTTTTTCTGCAGTTTATGCATAATGCACTCCTCTTACATTCATGCTGTGATGTTATTTATAGGCAGAGAAACCCCATAAAGACCTCACCATACTTGTTTGACACTCACAGCTGCAAATCACTCTCGAGTCCCATTATTGAAACTCACAGTTGTAAGTCACATATAAAAAACCTGCAATGACACCTACAAGCAGCTGGACGTCTGTTGGTGGTACTTAAGTTATAACTCTTACTTGTCCATCAGCTGCTATTTGCATGCTATGGTTACTATCTTCTATCTACAGAATGATCAGATGAAACACTGGCATTACCCTATGAAAGGCTGATGTTATACTTTATGCCATTCAGGGCAACAGTCTTGACCTGCCTGATCACTTTAATTCATGTAATTTCCTTTAGACCCCTTTCACACTGGGGCGGTTTGCAGGCGGTATTGCGCTAAAAATACCGCCTGCAAACCGCCCCTAAACAGCCTCCGCTGTTTGTTCAGTGTGAAAGCCCGAGGGCTTTCACACTGAAGCGGTGCGCAGGCAGGACAGTGAAAAAAGTCCTGCAAACCGCTTTTTAGGAGCGGTGTATTCACCGCTCCTGCCCATTGAAATCAATGGGACAGCGCGGCTATACCACGGCAAAACCGCGGCTATAGCCGCACTGTACGAGGGATTTTAACCCTTTTTCGGCCGCCAGCGGGGGTTAAAACCGCACCGCTAGCGGCCGAATACCGCTGCAAGAACGACGGTACAGCAGCGCTAAAAATAGCGCTGTTGTACCGCTGACGCCCCCACCGCCCCAGTGTGAAAGGGGCCTTAAGGTTTCAAAGTTCCTTGAAAAAGTATTCATACCCCTTGAAATTGTCCACATTTTGTCATTTTACAACCAAAAACATAAATGTATTTTTGGGGGGATTTTATGTGATAGACCAACACAAAATGGCCCATAATTGAGAAGTGGAAGTGAATTGATACATTTTTTTTACAAATAAATATCTGAAAAGTGTGGCGTGCATTTGTATTTAGCCCCCCCCGAATCAATACTTTTTAGAACCACCTTTTGCTGCAATTAAAGCTGTAAGTCTTTTTGGGGATGTCTCTATCAGCTTTGCACATCTAGAAAGTGATATTTTTGCACATTCTTCTTTGCAAAATAGCTCAAGTTCTGTAAGATTGGATGGAGGATGTCTATCTTGCCACAGATTCTCCATTGGATTTAGGTCTGGACTTTGACTGGGCCATTCTAACACATAAATGTGCTTTGATCTAAACCATTTCATTGGATCTCTGGCTGTATGTTTACGGGTTATTGTTCTGCTGGAAGGTAAACCTCCGTAACAGTCTCAAGTCTTTTGCAGACTCTAGCAGGTTTTCTTTTAAGATTGCCCTGTATTTGGCTCCATCCATCTTCCCATCAACTCTAACCAGCTTCCCTGTCCCTGCTGAAGAAAAGCATCCCCACAACATGATGCTGCCACCACCATGTTTCACGGTGGGGATAGTGTGTTCAGGGTGATGTGCAGTGTTAGTTTTTTCCTGCCACACAGCGTTTTGCATTTAGGCCAAAAAGTTCAATTTTGGTCTCATCCGACCAGAGCACCTTCTTTGCTGTGTACCCCACATGGCTTCTCCCAAACTGCAAATGGGACTTTTTTTCCAACAATGTCTTTCTTCTTGCCACTCTTCCATAAAGGCCAGATTTGTGGAGTGCACAACTAATAGTTGTCCTGTGGACAGATTCTCCCACCTGAGCTGTGGATCTCTGCAGCTCCTCCAGAGTTACTATGGGCCTCCTTTCTGCTTCTCTGAATAATGCTCTCCTTGCCCGGCCTGTCAGTTTAGGTGGACAGCCATGTCTTTGTAGGTGTGCAGTTGTCCATACTCTTTCCATTTTTGGATGATGGATTGAACAATGCTCTGTGAGATGTCCAAAGCTTGGGATATTTTTTATAACCTAACCCTGCTTTAAACTTCTCTACAAATGTATCCCTGACCTGTCTGGTGTGTTCCTTGGCCTTAATAATGCTGTTTGTTCACTAAGGTTCTCTAACAAATGTCTAAATTACACACAAGTGGACTCTATTTACTAATTAGGTGACTACTGAAGGCAATTGCCTCCACTAGATTTTTGTTAGGGGTATCGGAGTAAAGGGTTTCTATATACAAATGCAATCCACACTTTTCCAATATTTATTTGTAAAAGATTTTGAAAACCATTTATCATTTCCTATCCACTTCACAATTATGTGCCACTTTGTGTTGGTCTATCACATAAAATCCCAATAAAATAAGTTCTGGCTGCAACATGACAAAATTTGGAAAATTTCAAGGGGTATGAATACTTTTTCAAGGCACTATATGTCGGGCTGTGTATTGCCATGCACATTATGAAAGTTTTATCGGATTTGCTTTATTTAACATACATATGTATGTATGAACTAACAGAAACAGTCCTGTTACAATCATGTCCTCTATATCTGTAGCCACCTAGGCTACGTTATGGACCTCTTGGGTTCTGTTACTTCTACCCCGACACTGACTGAGACAATAATGTCCCTCACAAAGAATGCAGCATCTGGAGGCCAAGGCCTCATGACACCATTCAATGACTTAAGCTGGCCATACATTATACAATTTTCTTATGCCATTCCCTTAGATTTACCTTCAACTATGTAGTGCAAGGGCCTGCCTAATTGCATACAAATTGAAAGTATTTAGGTTTGACCTCATATTATATGGTTTTGGTAAATCTAAAGGAAAATTGTATAATGCGTGGCCAGCCCTAGCTTTAGCATTCATTGCTGGAACTGAACTGCAGTTGGAAGTCTTCTCTGCAAACTGTGTGCTTGTAGGTTTGCCAGTGCTGAAGCAGAGAAGGCAAACTCTAAATGCTGTGATAGCAACTAACAATGTCTCTCTGGAGGCCAAGAGGGCAGCAACAATGCTTTGGGCTCCAGGGAGGCAGTGTGCACCTGGCACCTGCCACTCTATGCAATGGCTTATGTGGTCTACCTTCAAATCCACAGGGCTTCCATGGATTTCTGCAAGTAGTACAGCAGATTCTAGAGATACTGATCAGGCAAAGCAGTGTACTGGTACTACAGTGCACAAAACATTTTAAGTCTCATGCACACTGGACGTTTTTACAGCTGCTGTTTTTGGAACTGCTGTTTTTAGGCGTTTTTTTTTGTGCAGCCGGTAAACTCCCCAGCATGTTATCCTCTGTGTCCATACACACAGGCTGCTATCAGCAGTTTTTAGCAGGAGCGTTTTCTGGCTGGAAATAAACCCCAGAACTAGTGGGTTTGAAGAGGAGTTTTTCAGCTGTAAACTCTGAAAAATGTGGCATTTCAGCGCTCATGAGCGTATTTGTGCCATAAGCTTTTGTGGGAGTATAATTTTGCTAAAAAAAACACAAATGCAAAAAAACTGCAAAACGTGGCAAAACCAGTGTGCATGAGGCCTTAACAATAAAATTTGTGAAGCTAATTGTTAAAGTCAAAACTGTAATAATTAAAAGAAAAAAACAGACACAATAAAGATCTGCCCGCATATTTGGCTGGTGTTATGTATAGCATTAGTGTGCTGAAAACAAAAGAAGCAAATAGCAATTTCCATTGCCATAGCACCTTGAAACAATGAGCAGGTTGAACAACAAATAACCTGTGTAGCTTGCTAGACACTTTACGTGTCTTACTATAAATAAGTATATCTAGCTTGCCCTTGGGGTCAAAAATGTAACTGCCACCTTTTCTACTCCATAAAAACCCGCTCCCGTTATAACCTACAGTTTAATACCCTCTCTCCCCACGTCAGTGACAATCTTTAATACACCACCCAAGGAACAATTCAGTAATATGCAATAATACAACGTCGACCTTGTCTCTCTGCACCTCTATTCAGACTTCTAATCCTCCCTCAACTAAAATCCATAATGCCCTAACTTTTTCCTATATCTTTCCTATATCTTTGCCTCCAATATTTCACACACACATATATATACAGTGAGGGAAAAAAGTATTTGATCCCCTGCTGATTTTGTATGCCCACTGACAAAAAAGTGATCAGTCTATAATTTTAATGGAAGCTTTATTTTAACAGTGAGAGACAGAACAACAGCAAAAATATCCAGAAAAACTAATTTAAAAAAAGTTATAAATTGATTTGCATTTTAATGAGTGAAATAAGTATATGATTCCCTATCAATCAGCAAGATTTCTGGCTCCCAGGTGTCTTTTATACAGGTAACGAGCTGAGATTAGAAGCACTCCCTTAAGAGCCCATTCACACAGGGACGACTTGTCAGGCGACAAGTCGTCCCTGTGTGAATGGGTTGGAATGGGCTAAAAGATAGCAGCTTGGTGAGAGGGTGACAACAGTTGGTGCGAATATTCGCAAATGGAAGAAACACAAAATAGCTGTCAATCTCCCTCGGTCTGGGGCTCCATGCAAGATCTCACCTCATGGAGTTCCAATGATCATGAGAACGGTGAGGAATCAGCCCAGAACTACATGGGAGAATCTTGTCAATGATCTCAAGGCAGCTGGGACCATAGTCACCAAGAAAATTGGCAACACACTATGTCGTGAGGGACTGAAATCCTGCAGCGCCCGCAAGGTCCCCCTGCTCAAGAAAGCACATCTGAAGTTTGCTAATGAACATCTGAATGATTCAGAGGAGAACTGTGTGACAGTGTTGTGGTCATGTGAGACCAAAGTGAAGCTTTTTGGCATCAACTGCTGCCTATGACCCCAGGAATACCATCCCCACTGTCAAACATGGATGTGGAAACATTATGCTTTGGAAGTGTTTTTCTGCTAAGGGGACAGTAAAACTTCCCTGCTTTAAAGAGACGATGGACGGTGCCATGCACTGTCAAATCTTGGTTGAGAACCTCCTTCCCTCAGCCAGGGCATTGAAAATGGGCCAGGGATGGGTATTCCAGCATGACAATGACCCAAAACCAACAGCCAAGGCAACAAAGGAGTGGCTCAAGAAGAAGCACATTAGGGTCCTGGAGTGGCCTAGCCAGTCTCCAGACCTTAATCCCATAGAAAATATGTGGAGGGAGCTGAAGGTTCGAGTTACCAAACGTCAGCCTAAAAAACTTAATGACTTGGAGAGGATCTGCAAAGAGGAGTGGGAAAAAAAATCCCTCCTGAGATATGTGCAAACCTGGTGGCCAACTACAAGAAACATCTGACCTCTGTGATTGCCAACAAGGGTTTTTGTCACCCTTTGAAGACGTGACCTATCACGAAACATGTAGGGCGTGGCTACGCAGTGTACGCCAGATCGCCATAGAGCCCCATGTAACCTAGCACGGGCGTCTCTGTTGTTTTTATATTTTGCCGGCTTTTATGTTTTTATGTTTTAGATGTTTTAAAGATGCCTAGTTGTCTGAGGCAATAAAATTCCCCTTTTTTTACATACTATAGCATTGGAGTTTTTTCTTTCTCCCCTTCTTTACCTACGAGTCCAAACGAGGGAGTGTTTACATCAATGCGGAAGAGTCGGAACCATCTCCAGCTATGTGGTGAGCTGACATCTACTGTCCCTGCAGAGGGCTAAATCTGCATGCTTCTAAGACCTTGCTATAAAGGAGGTCCAACGTGTCTGGTAAGGATACATCTATTATCAACCTTCGGATCCACTGGTGGTTGGAGGTCCCTTCACGTCCCCTTATTCCTTTATACACACTAAGGAATACAATTTATGAACTTTGGATATGCGTTTTTCCTGCGACTCAGGATGCAATTTTGAACTTTTTCACTTATGACTTTGCACTTGGGTGGAATAACCTTTGTTTTTTTTGTTTTTTCTTTTTTGCACACCAGTTTATAACTTTATTGTTGGTTTATATGTATGCAATGGTCAATATTAGTATTTGACTTACATGTTGCTGTTTGCTCTGTAGCATAGCGACTTTCTAAATCACTCACGATTAACTTTGATGGTGTTTTTTATTTTTTTTTTATTTATTTGTTTATCTACTTATGATAATCATGTAGTAATATAGATTTAAATATCTAATGCAACCACACAATTTTTTCTTTGTATGTAATTTTTCACCTCATTGATATTTGTGGTTTTGTTGCAGCTGCAGTTATATTAATAATTTTTTGCTTGATAGCGCAGGTTTTCTCTTTCTTTTTTTTGTCACCAAGTACTAAGTCATGTTTTGCGAAGGAGTCAAATACTTATTTCACTCATTAAAATACAAACCAATTTATAACTTTTTTGAAATGTGTTTTTCTGGATTTTTTTGTCGTTATTCTGTCTCTCATTGTTAAAATAAACCTACCATTAAAATTATAGACTGATCATTTCTTTGTCAGTGGGAAAATGTACAAAATCAGCAGGGGATCAAATACTTTTTTCCCTCACTGTGTGTGTATGTATGTATGTATATATGTATGTATATATATATATATATATATATATATATATATATATATATATATATATATATATATATGTATGTATATGTGTGTGTGTGTGTATATATATATATATATATATATATATATATATATATATATATATTTGTACACATGGTCGGAATTTCCGACAACAAAAATTTGAGAGCTGGATCTCAAATTTTCCAACATCAAAATCCGTTGTCGTAAATTCCAACCGTGTGTACACAATTCTGAAGCACAAAATTCCACGCATGTTCGGAATCAAGCAGAAGAGCCGCACTGGCTATTGAACTTAATTTTTCTCGGCTCGTCGTATGTGTTGTATGTCACTGCATTCTTGGCGATTGTAATTTCTGACAACATTTGTGTGACCGTGTGTATGCAAGACAAGTTTGAGCCAACATCCGTCGGAAATAAATCCAGGATTTTATTGTCGGAATGTCCGATCATCTGTACGCAGCATTACAGTGTAAATTTTCTGTCCCCTCAAAATAACTCAACACACAGCCATTAATGTCTAAACTACTGGCAACAAAAGTGAGTACACCCCAAAGTGAAAATGTCCAAATTGGGCCCAATTAGCCATTTTCCCTCCCCGATGTCATGTGACTCGTTAGTGTTACAAGGTCTCAGGTGTGAATGGGGAGCAGGTTTGTTAAATTCGGTGTTATTGCTCTCACTTTCTCATACTGGTCACTGGAAGTTCAACATGGCACCTCATGGCAAAGAACTCTGAGGATCTGAAAAAAAGAATTGTTGCTCTACATAAAGATGGCCTAGGCCAGTGATGGTGAACCTTGGCACCCCAGATGTTTTGGAACTACATTTCCCATGATGCTCATGCACTCTGCAGTGTAGTTGAGCATCATGGGAAATGTAGTTCCAAAACATCTGAGGTGCCAAGGTTCGCCATCACTGGCCTAGGCTCTAAGAAGAGGTTGTCTTTGGGAAATAGACGTATGAGTGCTGCCAGCATTGCTGCAAAGGTTGAAGGGGTGAGGGGGTCAGCCTGTCAGTGCTCAGACCTTACGCCACACACTGCATCAAATTGGTCTGCATGGCTGTCGTCCCAGAAGGAAGCCTCTTCTAAAGATAATGCACAAGAAAGCCCGCAAACAGTTTGCTGAAGACAAGCAGACTAAGGACATTTATTACTGGAACCATGTCCTGTGGTCTGATGAGACCAAGATAAACTTATTTGGTTCAAATGGTATCAAGCGTGTGTGGCAGCAACCAGGTGAGGAGTACAAAGACAAGTGTGTCTTGCATACACAGTCAAGCATGGTGGTGGGAGTGTCATGGTCTGGGGCTGCATGAGAGCTGCCGACACTGGGGAGCTACAGTTCATTGATGGAACCATGAATGCCAACATTTACTGTGACATAAATAAAATAAAAATATAAAGAAAAAAAAAACTGCGCTGTTAACTTACCACAGAAGCTGCAACTCAAAGTGAAATACACACAAATACAATAAATAAACATAAGGAGCTGCACCCACAAACCATATATCTGAAATAATGAAAACCAAAAAAGTGAAAAAATATGACAAAAACAGTCCAAAACAAAAAAATGAAAAATAAAACAACAAAAAATATTTTATATTGAATGATGTGTAAAATAAACAGTCCTCAAAAATCCTCCAAATAAGTGAGTGATTGTAACAACACAATACGGTGACTGTCTCCTGTGACTTTATGGGACAATGTGAATCCACCACCACATAGAGTGCAAGCTTACCAGCTGCACAAGCGTTAGAGCCTGTGGCTAGTACCCAGCCAGGGCTTTTTATCCTCCCAGCGCCTCTCATGGCCGATCAGGCCAGGTACTCCTAGAGACTGAAGGTGTTTATCCTCGACCAGCAGTAGAACATTCAAATCTGATTTAGATTGTAGGAAAATCTCAGTGATCTGGACCTGAAACCTTTCTTTTCTGACTCAGCAATAAACACAGTCTGGTGTTTCGTAGGAATTGAAAAAGGAGTGGTAGGTATCTTGATCCTTCAATCAGAAAGTCTGCTCAGTCCTTCTGCTGCCTTCCTTCATGTGTCAGGTGCTCTAGCTCTATTCCAATTTCATAATATTCTTAGATATATGGTTTGTGAGTGCAGTTTCTTATGTTTATGTGCTGTGACATACTGAAGCAGAGCACGATCCCCTCCATTTGGAGACTGGGCCGCAGGGCAGTATTCCAACACGACCCCAAACACACCTCCAAGATGACCGCTGCCTTGCTAAAGAAGCTGAGGGTAAAGGCGATGGACTGGCCAAGCATGACTGGGCCGCAGGACAGTATTCCAACATGATAACAACCCCAAACACACCTCCAAGACGACCGCTGCCTTGCTAAAGAAGCTGAGGCTAAAGGTGATGGAATGGCCAAGCATGTCTCCAGACCTAAACACTATTGAGCATCTGTGGGGCATCTTCAAACGGAAGGTGGAGGAGTGCAAGGTCTCTAACATCCACCAGCTCCGTGATGTCGTCATGTACTGTAGGAGTGGAAGACGACTCCAGTGGCAACCTGTGAAGCTCTGGTGAACTCCATGCCCAAAAGGGTTAAGGAAGTGCTGGAAAATAATGACGGCCACCCTAAATATTGATACTTTGGTCCCAGTTTGGACATTTTCACTTAGGGGTGTACTCACTTTTGTTGCCAGCGGTTTAGACATTAATGACTGTGTGTTGAGTTATTTTGAGGGAACAGTAAATTTACACTATTATATAAGGTGTACACTCACTATTTTACATTGTAGCAAAGTGTACTTTCTTCAGTCTTGTCAAATGAAAAGATACAATAAAATATTTACAAAAATGTGAGGGGTCTACTCACTTTTGTGAGATACTGTGTGTGTGTGTGTATACACACACACACACACACACACTATATTACCAAAAGTATTGTGATGCCTGCCTTTACACACACACTTTAATGGCATCTCAGTCTTAGTCCGTAGGGTTCAATATTGAGTTGGGCCACCCTTTGCAGCTATAACAGCTTCAACTCTTCTGGGAAGGCTGTCCACAAGGTTTAGGAGTGTATCTATGGGAATGTTTGACCATTCTTCCAGAAGCGCAGGGGTCAGCACTGATTTTGGATGAGAAGGCCTGGCTCGCAGTCTCTGCTTTAATGCATCCCAAAGGTGTTCTATCGGGTTGAGGTCAGGACTCTGTGCAGATCAGTCAAGTTCCTCCACCCCAAACTTGCTCATCCGTGTTTTTATGGACCCTGTTTTGTGCACTAGTGTGCAGTCATGTTGGAACAGGAAGGGGCCATCCCCAAACTGTTCCCACAAAGTTGGGAGCATGAAATTGTCCAAAATGTCTTGGTATGCTGACGCCTTAGGAGTTACCTTCACTGGAACTAAGGGGCCAAGCCCAACCCCTGAAAAACCACCCCACACCATAATCCCCCCTCCACCAAATGATTTGGACCAGTGCACAAAGCAAGGCCCATAAAGACATGGATAAGCAAGTTTGGGGTGGAGGAACTTGACTGGCCTGCACAGAGTTCTGACCTGAACCCGATAGAACACCTTTGGGATGAATAAGAGCGGAAACTGCGACCCAGGCCTTCTCGTCCACATCAGTGCCTTACCTCACAAATGTGCTTCTGGAAGAACGGTCAAACATTCCAATAGACACACTCCTATACCTTGTGGACAGCCTTTCCAGAAGAATTGAAGCTGTTATACCTGCAAAGGGTGGGCCGACTCAATATTGAACCCTATAGACTAAGACTGGGATGCCATTAAAGTATAAAGGCAGGGGTCCCAATACTTTTGGTAATATAGTGGTAGGCATATCTGTCTGGAAGAACACACTGGCAGTGGTAGCACTTCTACAGTAGGTGAGCTTACGGATATTGATATAAAGGCTGATGGCCATCACTTGCTGGCAGTGGGGTCACACTATATTGAAAGGGTCATATCTGCCTTGCCAGCGCACATTGGTGCTAGTAGTCCTTCAAAGTATGTGGGGTCTCACATACAGTATCGCTGGCTTATATGGCACAGTAGCTTATATCACACACAGGGTGGTAAACATTTCCACCTTTCAGAGAACACTAGCCTTAGTAATTCCCCTGCAGCAGGGACCACATGTGCACTACAAAACTGTTACAACGTAAGATGGCTATCCCCCATAGTCAAATGTAACCTCAAGCCTCAGTGCAATTTTTTTTTATAAATGACTCCTGCATGCCTGGCTAAAACGTTTAGCACAATTGAACATGCAAGGGAAGATGCTGCAATGTGGTGGGTTTGTGCAAAAAACTTCCAGTCAAAGTAGACCAGAGGAGGTCCCTGCCTGAATGGTTGAATCTTCTTTTTAGTAGATGTGCTTAGCCTCAGTTTATTCGAAGATGAGCCAGTCAGTGGTTCTCCCCAAGCTAACAACACAACATGGTGTTGTAAGGAAGGCCTGGCTTGGATACAGAGCTGATGAGGAAGCTTTGCTAAAGTTGTTGGGCAGCTGATCGAATGAGCCAGGTGGAGCTTCCACCGGCCATTCTGCTTTTTGGTTCTTGTTGCAGATTATAATCATGACTTTATACATTATAGTCAAACTATGAGCTGAAAAGAATGGCACAGATGTGGGAATGTAAAGGGTCCCCTCCTCTGAAGGCTGTTTTCTAGTGGTGCGGAAGTCAGTAGTCATTTTAAGCCTCCCTTCTAGCCTGTCTGGTTGTTGTTGTTGCGGTTGTGACCTCTACAATTGATTCTACACCACAGTGAGTAGGCGCTCAGTTTTCCCCAATCTGATATGCATCTATTAAATAGAAATCATCTGGCTTGTACTATGCTTTCCAAATGATGTAACTGTGCCTCAAGCACTCCATTGTACAACATAATATATGTGTTATTAAATGATGCTCTATAAAGATATACAACAGGGATATGCAATTAGTGGACCTCCAGCTGTTGCAAAACTACAAGTCCCATCATGCTCTGCTCTGGGTGTCATGCTTGTGGCTGTCAGAGTCTTGCTATGACTTATGGGACTTGTAGTTCTGCAACAGCTGGAGGTCCACTAATTGCATATCCCTGATATACAATAATCAAAGAACCATTGGTATTGTTTCATTCAGCCTTGGATCAGTCTTTGGCTACACACTGACTGAATATCACCTCTGTTGGTCAGTAATAGCAACAACACATTTCTTGCATACAATCAACTTATATGTCTGGCAGTATAAGCAAATCTGTTGTTAGAATTTGTGTATGTTTATTTGTGTCAGAAATTTTCTTCTCCCCTAGCAGTGGGAATGCAAAGACAGCTCAAACCAGCTTAAGCCCTCATTCACATTGAGCACAGCTTTTTGAAATCGCGCAACTTTATCTGAAATCGCACAATTTCAACACCGTGACTTTGGGGGCGACTTGAAAGACATCTGTGCGCCTTCATGCACAGATGTCTATTGAAGTCACACCCGAAATCGGCAAAAGTAGTGCAGGAAGCAACTCTGAAGCACCTTAAGCCCTCGTTCACTTTGAAGTGATTTGTCATGCAATTTGATAGGTCAAATCGCATGACAAGTCGCAGCCTATTGCCGGCATTGGCACCGTTCCGATTGGTGCGACACCGACTTTGCGGCACCGCACCGATTTGCAAAAGTAGTTCAACTTGGGTCTGGTATGAATCTGGGGTTTTTTTTAAATACATTTTTCAGTGCTAACATTGCCTCTGAGCACAAGTCGCATGTCACAAGTCTGATGAGTTAAGATGCTGATCCAACTTGGATATACAACTTCAATGATATTCAATGGGCTAAAATCCGACCAAAGTCAGACCAAAGTAGTACAGGAACCTTTTCCAAAGTCGGACCGACACAAGTTGGACCAGTTAAGACGGCTCTCATAGGAAATCTTTGATTTATACACGTCATGCGACATGTGCTCTCAAAGTTGGAGCGTATGTCGCACCAGTGTGAATCGGGCCTTTCTCAGACTTCATGCCTGTTCGAAATCAGTGACTCTGTAGGTAGTGAAGTTAGGATCAGGATGCCAATCTCTGCTACTTTAAAACCAAATCGGTTGTGGCTCCCATATTTCTGCCCTGGAGGTTCACTTTATTAATGTTTATATTGCAGTGGCAGTTATAGGATCATACAAAAAAAAAAAATCTACATATGTGCTCATTCCAGTCAGGGATGTTTCACACCAGCGGTATCTCTTTCCTTATTTTCTTTGACGATATGTCGCTGCTACACAGTTTCTGTTGTAGCTGATTATCTAGGCAGCAAAAAAATTGTTGGGGTGTCATGGCGGTCAGCTGAAACATTAGATAACATGAGAACTACTGAAACTGTCAATTCTGTAGCTAACTCCAAATGTTTCAGAAATTCTGTCACTGAGAGATTGAGCTTCAAATCACTTGAAACTTCTGCGACATACTGTAGGTCTTTCATTTACAACAATTCATTTTCAGTTCAATAGCTGCTAC
This sequence comes from Aquarana catesbeiana, assembly GCF_042186555.1. NCBI lineage: Eukaryota > Metazoa > Chordata > Amphibia > Anura > Ranidae > Aquarana > Aquarana catesbeiana. The sequence goes on from NC_133324.1 coordinate 277,700,705, forward strand.
AAATTGCTAGTGTAGCTAGCTCTAAACCATAGCTGCCACCTGCTCATCATTTGGATAGAAAGAAAGTCCCTCGTTTGGAACGGAATTCCACTGTTTTCTAATTTGTTCCTCTTTTGGTATGATGTTATGTCTATAAATAAATATACTATCAAGTGTCCTGTTGCATTACAGATTCCCTGGCATGGCTTATACTGGGATTGTAGGTCAGGAGATATCTGACATAAACCGCTGTTTCGGGATGAATTGTTCCTGTGTTTGTAGGTAGGGTCACCGAAAGGGGGTACAGGCAGTCCTCTCGTACCAGATCTGGGACCCCATCGTGCCAGCCTCCATACTGGAGCTGGAAGACAGGGGGTGCTCATCAGCTTCTCCACTAGCAGCCAGAGGGTAGTGGCCACCTCCTTCGCTCCTCCCACAGCTGCTGCTTCTTTCTGGCCTGTCCAGCAGCTGAAGATTGGGAGCAGAGGAGCAGAGATGACAGCCTGGGAACTCCAGCCTAGTGGCAAGTGGCTGAGAGGAAGAAGCTTCCCCAACAAGAATGCCGTCCATCTGTCTGGCTCCAGGAAGATGCCCTTCCACTATGGGTGCTTTTACACTCATGTGTTTGTGTATGTGGTAGAGGGGTGGCCTAGACGTTGTTGTTTTTTTTGGGGGGGGGGTGTTGAAGTTCTTGGGTGTAACTTTATTTTTTTACTTTTTTTAGACCCCTGATATCCCACCTGCCTTCCATTGAAGCATATGGAGCACAGATTGAGCTCCATTGGCTTTTTCCCTGACTGCAAGAGCCAAGGAAAGTGAAATCTGAAACCGGAAGAGACAATTTACACATAACTTCCGGGTTCATTCTAGTTATAGGAGATCAGCAAACAGATGTCTGCTGATCTCCCTCCCTTCCACCCAGCAGCACCTGCCATTCAGGTCCCAGGAAGCATGGTGCACCCTGGGGGTGGGCACACTCTTGGGTCACAGAAAGCAAGTGGGTTGCTGTACAGCTGTCATATTTCTTTCAATAGAAGGCCGACAGCTTGTGCTGTGTGTGAATCCCCCTGCTGCCACTGCCATAAGGCATAGGTTAATGGCAGTGGCAGTAAAAGGTTTAAAGGTTAAAAAGAAAGCTGAAGAGATGCTGTGAAATTTGATGGAAACAAAATTTATTACATATTCTTATATCAGCAAATACATCAGAATGAGAATGTTGATAATACGTTTGTCGCTGGAGAACAAGACGTCTTCAGTTAGATGGATCATTAGCTAAAGTTGTAAATACACTTTGTCACCAGACTCGTAGACTTAATATTCTCTACATCCACTGGTATCATTCAAGGATTTCTGACTCAATCCAGAGATGATGTTAAGCCCCTGAATGCTTTCATTGTCCATAACATTATTTAGTGTTTGATGGTAACCTTCGTGACTAGTACTGTGTGGAAAGGAATAAAAAGTAAATTGTGAAATATTATAATTTTAGCACCAAGTAAACCTAGGCAATCAGTGCTATAAGTGACATTCTAGTTGGCACTGCCAGCCACAAACAGATAGTGACAGAATACTATACCCTGTTTTTGGTGGATAAGATACTTTGGGCTTTATATGAAAATACCATGTCATTGCCCATAGCTAACAATCAGAAACCATTTGTCTGATTACATTGAGAAGCTGAAAGCAAATATCTGGTCACCCCAGCTTTTGGCAATGTACGTACTTATGTACAACAAAAACAAACTTACAAGTTATAAATGTGATCTTGAAATGTATGTGAAGCCAAACTTTTCTAGCTTCTAGATAGAATATGGCAGTGTTAAAACTCCTGTCAGGCTGTTACCTTTGTTAGAGAGATTTACGTTCACTTCCATTGTTATGAGACCCAACAAACATTTGTCTATATCAGTGGTCTCCAAAGTGCGGCCCACGGGCCGGATGTGGCCCTTTGCTTGCCTTTTTCCGGCCCTTCGTGCACTATTCCTCCTACTGGCACCAACAATGGGGCACTATTCCATCCACTGACACCAACGATAGAGCACAAGTCATTCCACTGACACCATAGTTGGGGCACTATTCTTCCCACTGACACCAATGATGGGGATTATTCCTCCCACCAATACCAATGATGGGGCACTATTCCTCCTACTAATACCAATAAAGGGCCACTACTACTCCCACTAATACCAATGATAGGGTACTATTCCTCCCACTGATACAAAGGATGGGGTACTATTCCAGTCAAATGTAAACAAAGCAAAAAGAGATAGGCGCCTTCTAAGTATGAACAGTGTAGATATAATAATACAATTAAGCTTGAGAAAGGAGCGCGCCTGTCCTTCCCATCAATAATGCGCACGCTCAGGAATGCGTTGCATCACTTCCGGTGACATCACACACCTCTGCGTTCCACGAGCGCCTCAGCCTTCCCCCCTGACAGGAGACGAACTTTCTTCCCTATGCCGACCATCACTTACCTCCATATAAGTGTTTTTATTCATTGTATTATTAAATCTACACTGTTTATACTTAGAAGGCGCCTTGGGTCTTACTCTAGAATCAACTTTTTTCTCCTAAAACACTCAGCAATTCCCCTGGTCACCAAGACGGATATCGGTCACATTGCACTCTTGGACCATGCCCCCATCCTGCTGGAATTGGCTATTTCACAAGTGTCCCCTAGGACCTCTACATGGCGACTTAACAAGGCGCTCCTAAAAGATCCCGAAATTGCCACAGACATCCTTAGGGAGATTTACTCCTACTTCTCTACTTACGTAGACTCTGTTGACAATCCGATCTCGGTGTGGTTAGCGCATAAGTGCTTTAGCAGGGGAATCCTAATCAAGCATGGTCATGCGGCCAAGCAACATCGCGTTAAAACCCCGTCTGACCTCCTGGCATGACTTCACGCTTTAGAACGTCAGCAAAAGACACAGTCAGATAGTACTATCAAAGCGGAACTGGTTCATCTTCGGGAGGCTATGTACTGTTAAAGGCGCGTCATTCATTTTACGAATGCGGTGATAAATGTGTATTTTTTACCCCCTCTGATCACCAAGTCTGAAGGACAGTAAACTGGCCCTTTGCCTAGAAAGTTGGAGATTCTGGTCTAGATCAATAACTAAAATCATAAGTGAACCACTGCATAGAAAAGCAAAGATCCTATAAACATTATTCCCGAATAAATGTTTATACTTACATCATTGGAATATTTTTAAGTCTGGGTAATCCTGAGGACCATAGCAAACATTTATTGTATATGGTGGTATTAAGGATAATGTGGATCCTAAAAGAAGAGTAAAAGATGTCTGTGCAGCGCTCGCATGTTGGCAGTTGTAGGTCATGAAAGCACAATGGTATTACTGGCTGTAATATTTAATATACTCCACCTTTGAGACAACAATGACAGACTAGACATAAGAACGATAGCTGTCATATAGATAATGACAGTATATAGTAATTATTTTCTTGCCCTCCCACTTTAATGAGTAAATATGTTTTTGTACATAGTATGTAACATGCATGAGGCACCTAGTCAACTATTTTACCATCAGCAAAGTATACTTTTTCTTAAAGTGTAATTCCACTTTCGTGGGGGGGGGGGGGGGGGGAATAGCAAATAAAGTACAATTGCGATACAAGTCATATTGTAATTGAATGTTATTAAAAATTACCTTTCCTTTTCAATCTGCAGCCGCTGTAATTTTCTATAAATGCAAAGCAATATGTCTACATGGAGTTGTTCTGTACACAGAATGTGTACTGACCATTCCTCAGAAACATGATTTCCTGCTTGTGTGATTGGCTCGCCAATTTTCCCAGAAATCTACCTAATATACAAGTCAGATTTCAGGCATCCCCTGCAACAAAAATGTCATTTTTGGTGAGATATTTTCAATTGGCACATGTCTAAAGGGATGCAGGCCCAGCAGCTTTCCTCATTAGTGCCCTGCAGCTGCCACAACTAGCTGATAATTATGAAACCACTCCCACTGGACCCACTCAGCCCAGAGGCACGGACAAACACACTTGGATTTCTTCAGAATAACAAAAGGTAGGAATCTGCCACAAAGGTTGTTATAATCCTTGCACATATCAGATCATGTACATAGATCACCCAGGGAGGAATGTTTTTTCTCAACAAAAGTGGAGTTACGCCTTAAGTCTTCTGGTGTGACACACAAGCTTTTTTTCTTCCAATCTTCCCTAGCAGTGAGCAAAGCAAAATACACTCTGAATAAATACACTATAAATGATGGGCATCTGGGTGACATCCCTTATCAAACATTGCCATATACCCCTTTCACCCCCTTTCCTAATTTCAAAATATATTTTCAGTATTCTGAGTTAAATGATAGTGGGCACCATTCAACCCAGAATACCGAGGACATCTTTTGGCAAAAAAGAAGTACTGCAAAAAAAATGCTTCATGTTCAAGGAAAAGCATTGCAACATTTTTATGTGAACTTTAACTGGCTGAGGCCCTTATTGTGAAAGAAAATGCCCAAACTGGGCTTTAATTTAGATCTGTAGAGAAACCGAAGCCTGGTCACAAAACCAATTGAAGATCAACACAACTGCATAGCTCCCAACTGTCCCTGAATTCGAGGGACTGCCCCTCAATCGACATCAAAGTCCCTCTGTACCTCTTTCCTTGTCATCTGTTCCTTATTTTGGTCTGATCTATATAGTCGTATATAAAAATGCACTACTTATCTATCAAAAAGTTTTTCCCAGAGCTAAACCTTTCGTCCAATTTCTAAATATCTGCATTTGTAAATTCCAAAAGCCAATATAAAGGTATAGTAGTGATAAAAAAGCACTTGTGGGTTTAACCAATCTCTCTTTTTTAAAAAAAAATCTTCTTTAAGGGGGGCATGGCAGGGTGTGTGTCCTGTGCCTACATATTAGGTGTCCCTAATTCCCATTTCAGAAAGTTGGGAGGTATGCAACTGTCTGCAGGTACCCAAGGCTGCTGTAAAAAATCACGGGGCCCCATACAGCCTACCTGGCAGGTTGTGCTGTACCATTAAATATAAAAATATGTGCGGTTTCCCAAGTGGGGGCGGCCTATGCTGACATCATCATGCCGCTTGTCACAGCAGCGGCGGAGTTTTTATGTGCTTGTGATTTTGATTTTTTAACAATGTGAGTACCTTTCTTTAAATAAATAAAATGATCAGTTTTACACTATGGAGCATTCTGTATTTGTTTGTGATTAATGATAAATGAGAGGAAGTGATGAGCAGATTTGGATCTTGCTGATGTCCCTGGTGGTTCCTGGCAGTTACATATATTGCTGGTGAAGCTTTTTAATAACCATGAGCGATGTATGACCTCCTATAATTTTTATTTATTTTTCCTCCAGTAAGCTGCTGATGTTATTAATGGTAGTGCAACGCACAGGGGGGTTTCACAGAAGATTTGGATTGTCACCAGATCACCTTTTGAGTAGGCTTGGTTTGTTATGTTAAGTTTTCACATTTAGAAAAAGGATTTGCACACGTAGCAACATAGAAATATACATAGAAACGTAATGGCAGAAAAAGACCGAGTGGTCCATCGAGTCTGCCCTTCTTTATTTATTTATGTTTTTTTTCGTTAGCTTTATTGTCTGACTATAGGTCTATGTTGAGAAATTGCACATGCTTATTTATTTGTACGGTAAAACCTTGGATTGCGAGCATAATTCATTTCAGAAACATGCTTGTAATCCAAAGCACTCGTATATCAAAGCGATTTTCCCCATAAGAAGTAATGGAAACTCAGATGATTCATTCCACAACCATTTATTCATAAATCCTTATGTTTATAGTCCATATAAAAAAGATTATAGCAATATGATAGGTTGTGTAACCATAAAATGTCCATCCACAAATGGAAGCCTCCACAAGGGGATTAGAAGCAAAATCTAGCATGAGCTACAGAGTATAAAAGAGAAGAGAGACGCCTCTAAGTGTAGCAATATGGTTACATTTAATGAAGGTACAACATTTAGCAACTCACATGGTTGATGATTAAAACAGGCACATCTAAGTATGCAGGCATCTAAGGTAAAGCTGTCCACATAGACCATCCTCCACACCGCTGGCTCTCACCGCTGTCAGTCTACAATGGTGACCGGGAAGACTACCCTGCAGTAGAGCGATCTGAAAGCAAGGCTTGAAGCGCTCATGAAGCACAGCGTGGAAGGGACGACGTCGATGGCGGTGAGGAGGACAGTCTATGTGGACAGCTTTACCCCGGATGCCTGCATACTTAGATATGCCTGTTTTAATCAACCATGTGAGTTGCTAAATGTTGTACCTTCATTAACTGCTCCAGCCCCGGAAGATTTTACCCCCTTCCTGACCAGAGCACTTTTTACGATTTGGCACTGCTTCACTTTAACTGACAGTTGCGCGGTCGTGCGACGTTGCACCCAAACAAAATTGACGTCCTTTTTTTTCCCTCACAAATAGAGCTTTCTTTTGGTGGTATTTGATCGCCTCTGCGGTTTTAATTTTTTGCGCTATAAACAAAAAAAGCGTCAATTTTGAAAAAAACGCATTCTTTTTTACTTTTTGCTATAATAAATATCCCCCAAAAATATATAAAAAAAACAAATTCCTCAGTTTAGGCCGATATGTATTCTTCTACATATTTTTGGTAAAAAAAAATCGCAATAAGCGTACATTGATTGGTTTGTGCAAAAGTTATAGTGTCTACAAAATAGGGGATAGTTTGATGGCATTTTTATTATTAATATTATTTTTACTAGTATTGACGATCTGTGATTTTTATCGGGACTGCGACATTATGGCGGACACATCGGACAATTTTGACACATTTTTGGGACCATTGGCGTGCCCCCTAGTGGCCACAGGGCAAAGCGACGTTAAATAACATGGTTTTGCCCAGCCGTGCCATTCTGCCGCAGTACAACTGCGGTGGCTGGTAGGCAAGTGGTTAAATGTAACCATATTGCTACACTCTCTTCTCTTTTATACTCAGTTGTGACATGACTATACTTGAATATTAAGATATCGCTCGTTTATCAAGTCAAAATTTATAAAAAAAAATGTTGCTTGTCTTGCAAAACACTCGCAAACCAAGTTACTCTCAATCCAAGGTTTTACGGTATACCTAAAGGTACAGCGCAACAAACTTTTTTGGTAACAGAACACATATGACACAACATAGATACCTACAGTAAGTACACTCTGTCTAGAATAGCCCAACTAAACATCCCTTCCCCTTATTCAGGTTGATGCTTAAAATGTATTTTAATTCAGAACATTTTATCAGGGATTTTTTTCTTATGCTGTCTGTATCTCTCTCCACTTACTGTCCAGGAGACACAACAGAAAGTGAGTGGAAATCTCTCCAAAGTGTTGATCTGTGCCAGAGGTCAGCAACTTTTTCCACATTAAGAGTCAATTTTCAAGCAATAGACAACTGGCGTGCCAATACACAATAGCACAATGTAGTCATATTGTTTATTTTCAATTTTGCACACGTAGTTGTACTGATAAGCAAGTTAAACTCACAGGTGCAGGCGGAGAACATGTTGAACATTTCTATTAACATGAACTACAGGCTAGATGCTATTTAACAAAGTTTACTAGTTATGTTTTATTGAGATAATAATAAATAATCTTGTTGACGTGACTGCTGGCAAAAATGGTTTTCTGTGCCCACCATGATACGTGCCTTAGGTTGCTGACCCCTGACCTATGCCTTTCAAAACTACATTTCAAAATAACAGTAAACAGTATGAGAGCAAAAAATGACAATTTACTGCATTTATAATGTCATGTTGAAATTAGAATCTTAAAAGGACACTCTGAGACATTTTTATATAGGCAGTGATATTTACAATGGCCTTTGATTACATCCCACCCCAAGTCAAATTTAAGAGAAAGAACCATCTTGTAAACATCTTTGAACTAGATGAGGTATTTCTTACAAGCCATTGTTCGAATTACTCCTTTAGTAAATCAGCCCCTGATCCAATCTATATATTGGATATGGTCATTCAAACACCATTTCAATGAATGAAAAAATGCAAATCACTTTTATCTGACTACCTTCAGTTTTATTGGGTATGCATCGCCCTCTAGTGTTAAAATGATTTACTTCAACCTTCAAAGAACATTATTTAACCACTTTAGCCGTGGAAGGATTTACCCCCTTATTGACTGGGCCATTTTTTGCGATACAGCACTGCGTTGCTTTAACTGACAATTGTGCATTCGTGCGATGCTGTACCCAAGCAAAATTGATGTCCTTTTATTCCCACAGATAGAGCTTTCTTTTGGTGGTATTTGATCACCTCTGCGGTTTTTATTTTTTGCACTATAAACAAAAAAAGACTGAACATTTTGAAAAAAAAACAATGTTTTTTACTTTCTGCTATAATACATATCCAAAAAAATATATAAAAAAAAATGTATTCATCAGTTTATGCCAATATGTAATCTGCTACATATTTTTGGTAAAAAAAAAAAAAAATCCCAATAAGCGTATATTGATTGGTTTGCGCAAAAGTTATAGCTTCTACAAAATAGGGGAAAGATTTAGGGACTTTTTTTTTTTGTTCAGCAATTTTTAGCGGGACTGCGACATTGCGGTGGACAAATCTGACCCTAAGTGACACTTTTTGGTGACCAGTGACACAAATACAGTGATCAGTGCTATAAAAATGCACTGATCACTGTATAAATGGCACTGGCAGGGAAAGGGTTAACACCAGGGGTGATCAAAGGGGGTAAACGTTCTCTAGGCAAGTGCTTTCTAACTGTCAGGGGGACGGACTGACTGGGAGTAGAGAGAGATCGCTGTTCCTGACCACTAGGAACATCTGATCTCTCTCTCCCCCTCTGTCAGAACGGGGATCCGCCTTGTTTACATAGGCAGATCCCTGCTCTGCCTCTTTTAACGGCGACCTAGGGTGGCCGGCAGACATCGAGTCCGCCAGACCCATAGACAAGCTCCCACGGCATGTGCCTGCTGTATCTAATGCATACCTCCCAACATTTTTGAGATGGGAATGAGGAACACCTACTAGCAAATGTATGTAGGCATAGGACACGCCCCCTGCCACACCCCTTCAAAAAAAAGGTTAATTAAATCCACAAGTGCTTTTTTACCACTACTATTCCTTTATGATGGTGTTTAAAATGTACAAATGCAGCAATTTAGAATTTGGATGAAAGGTTTAGCACTGGGGAACACTTTTTGAAAGATAAAAAGTGCATTTTATTTACAACTATATAGATCAGACCAAAATGAGGGACAAATAAGGAGGAAAGAGGGACAGAGGGACATTGCTCCAAATCAGGGACAGTCCCTCGAAATCAGGGATAGTTAGGAGGTATGTCTAATGCACTTACCAATGTACAGGTACGTCGGTTCGAGGAGCTGGGCCTCCCTGCCACACAATATATGTGCGGTGGGTGATCCTGAAGTGGTTAAATATATGTAACAGCATCCATCATTGTACGGGTTTGCCTTTTGTTTTTATCCAATAATCTATTTATTTCCTTTTATTAAAAAAAAAAAATATTTTTATGCAATTCTCCAGGATGGCCTGTCATCAAAAGCATTTAAAGTGTAACTAAAGGCAAAACTTTTTTTATTTTTGGATAGAATTGGGAGGCACTAGAAAGTCACAAATTTTGGGTTGACACCAGAGCAGTAATCGAGGGGAAATCTTCCAATAAGGGCACTAGTTCTGGTGACTTTGAAGCCATCCCAGGATTACTTCACTTTGGAGGGATTTCCTCTCACTTCCTGTTTTGGCTAAGGGACAGGAAGTGAAGGAAAATTTTCCCCATGGGACACAGATGGCAAAAAAACTGATAAGGGTTTTCAACCTGCCTAACTCTATCCAAACTGAACAAAAGTTCAATTACATCATTTGTTTACATGAAAAAGAGCAGTAATACTGCTTCATAGTTACCTTTCTTATATTTACTTTAGGCTTGGTTCACACCTATGCGAATTGGATGCAGATTAACCGCATCCAATACGCATGGTAGGAGATTGTGACCGGCTCTCTATGGAGCCGTTTCACATATCTCCGCTGCGGCTCCAGTGCAAATTTGCACAGGGGTCCTGTGCATCTTTTGTTCCTTTGAGGTCCGAATTTAGCCCAAAAATTCAGGCTGAAATCAGACCTGAAACAGTGGACAGGGACGCAGTGGACCCCTGCTGTGAGTCCCATGCGGCAATAGTGTGAACCCAGCCTTAGAGAAATATCTCTGTCTACTATTTGTTAAAATGCTAGTCTACCCAAAATGGATATATTTGATAAAATCTTGAAAATATCAGTAAAATCTGTATGCACAAATTCCTGACATTGAGTACATTCATTGCACAGTAAGGGTCCTTTCACACAGGTGGTCCACCCGGCGGACTCCACTTTGGTCAGTAGGGGATCCATCCGCTAATCCTTGCTGAGCAGGCGAATGACAGATCCGTCTCCACTCACTGTGCAGAGATGGACCTGTCAGAGCCCGGTTCTCCTCTATGGGGAGATTGGATGAAAACAGACCGCATGTTCGTTTTCATCTAATCCCATCCAATTCACCAGACAGATGAAAAATAGGATCTCCATCCGCCTGGATTTCATGGACAGGATCAGATTGGATAGCAGCGGGTGACAGAGGACATGTCACTGCTGACATCCGCTGCCCATAGGAATGAATAGAGCATCCGATCAGGTCCGCCTGAATAACTGACAGGCGGACTTGATCGGAAAGCCAGCGTGAAAGGGCCCTAACTGTATCCTTAACCACTTCAAGACCGCCGCACGACTATATACGTCCAAACTTTGAACGGGGATATCGTTGTTATGGCAGCAGCTAGCTGCCATAACCTCGGTATCCCCGTTTTCGTGCGGCGGTCGGCTTTCAGATAAAAGTGGTCCCTGCGGCGGATTCGCGCGAGATCACTTTTATCGGTGGCGGGAGGGGGCCCCCCCTCCCGCCGCGATCCGGTGCCCTCCGCCGCTTACCGGAGCCGTCGGTAGCGGCGGAGGCGATCGCGTCCTATCCTGTGGTGTGTCTGGAGACGAGTGAGGCTAAGATGGCGCTCACTCGTCTCCATGACACTGCTGGGCGGAAGCGACGTCAAAACGTCACTTCCGTCCACGCCTCTTAAAGGCACATTTTTTCAAATGTCATTTTTCTAAATGACTTTTTTTTTTTTTTTAATTGCATTTTAGTGTAAACATGAGATCTGAGGTCTTTTTGACCCCAGATCTCATATTTAAGAGGTCCTGCCATGCTTTTTTTCTATTACAAGGGATGTTTACATCCCTTGTAATAGGAATAAAAGTGACACCATTTTTTTTTTTTTAAACAGTGTAAAAATAAATAAAATATTGTAAAATAAATAATAAAAATAAAAAAAAAATTTTTTAAAACCCCCCTGTCCCGACGAGCTCACGCGCAGAAGCGAACGCATACACGAGTAGCGCCCGCATATGAAAACGGTAGTCAAACCACACATGTGAGGTATCGCCGCGACCGGTAGAGCGAGAGCAATAATTCTAGCCCTAGACCTCCTCTGTACCGCAAAATATGCAACCTGTAGAATTTTTTAAAGGTCGCCTATGGAGATTTTTGAGGGTAAAAGTTTGACGCCATTCCACGAGCGGGCGCAATTTTCAAGCGTGACATGTTGGGTATCAGTTTACTTGGCGTAACATTATATTTCACAGTATAAAAAAAATTGGGCTAACTTTACTGTTGTCTTATTTTTTTATTCAAAAAAGTGAATTTTTTCCAAAAAAAGGGCGCTTTTAAGACCGCTGCCCAAATACGGTGCAAAAAAAAGTATTGCAATGATCGCCATTTTATTCTCTAGGGTGTTAGAAGAAAAACCATATAATATTTGGGGGTTCTAAGTAATTTTCTAGCAGAAAAAACTGTTTTAAACATGTAAACACCTAAAATCCAAAACGAGGCTGGTCCTTAAGTGCTTAAAAAAAGTGTTGCTTTTAACTTTATTTTAAATTATTTTACTCCAATTTCATTATTTAACCCCATCATGCCTAAGACCCCTTTCACACTGAGGCAGTTTTCAGACGTTTTAGCGCTAGAATGTAATGCGCTTGAAAACTGCCTCCCATGCCGCCCGAATGTAAAAGCCTGAGTATTTTCACACCCAGGCGGTGCGCTTGCGGGAAAAAGCCCTGCAAGCAGCATCTTTGGGGCAGTTTGGGAGCACTGTATACAGCGCTCCCAAATTGCCCCTGCCCCGTCTGCTGCGGGGGTTAAAAGCGACCCACTAGCAGCCGAAAAGCGCTGCTTAAACAGCGATAAAGCCCCACTAAAACAAGAGGTGCTTTACCGCTAACGCACTGGCGGCCCCAGTGTGAAAGGGCCCTAAGGGTAAAACAAATCTAAATGCCTAAGCACAATTTTGCAATCTTGACATGTGTTCATAAAACCGTACATATCACCACAAGTACTTTGTGCATCCAGGTGGATTATACCGTGTATCTTTCAGAACAAATTGGACTTTCCTTAGGTGGTAAATGGTAATGGATATCTCCTGATTTTTTAAATTATTATTATTAAAGGAAAACTGTCCCAAAATAGTAGAATTTTTTTTGTTTTTTTTATTTGGCTGTATATTTCTTGCTACTACCATAACCTTCCACCAAAAAACAACCCAAATTAAATTCTCCTGCTCCTGACAATCGTAGCAATACCACATACAGTAGCTCACAAATGTGAGTACATCCCTCACATTTTTGGTAAATATTTTATTATATCTTTTCATGTGACAACACTGAAGAAATTACACTTTGCTACAATGTAAAGTAGTAAGTGTACAGCTTGTATAACAGTGTAAATTTGCTGTCCCCTCAAAATAACTCAACACACAGGCATTAATGTCCAAACCGATGGCAACAAAAGCGAGTACACCCCTAAGTGAAAATGTCCAAATTGGGCCCAATTAGCCATTTTCCCTCCCCAGTGTCATGTGACTTGTTAGTGTTACAAGGTCTCAGGTGTGAATAGGGAGCAGGTGTGTTAAATTTGGTGTTATCGCTCTCACCCTCTCATACTGGTCACTGGAAGTTCAACATGGCACCTCTCAGAGGATCTGAAAAAAAAAATGTTGCTCTACATAAAGATGGCCTAGGCTATAAAAAAGATTGCCAAGACCATGAAACTGAGCTGCAATACAGTGGCCAAGACCATACAGCGGTTTAACAGGACAGGTTCCACTCAGAACAGGCCTCGCCATGGTCGACCAAAGAAGTTGGGTGCACGTCCAGAGGTTGTCTTTGGGAAATATACATATGAGTGCTGCCGGCATTGCTGCAGAGGTTGAAGGGGTGGGGGGTCAGCCTGTCAGTGCTCCGACCATACACCACCGCACACTGCGTCAAATTGGTCTGCATGGCTGTCATCCCAGAAGCCTCTTCTAAATATGATGCACAAGAAAGCCCACAAACAGTTTGCTGAAAACAAGCAGACTAAGCACATGGATTACTGGAACCATGTTCTGTGGTCTGATGAGAACAAGATAAATTTATTTGTTTCAGATGGTTGCAAGCGTATGTGGCGGCAACCAGATGAGTACAAATACAAGTGTGTCATCGTCTGGGGCTGCATGAGTGCTGCCAGCACTGGGGAGCTACAGTCCATTGAGGGAACCATGAATGCCACCATGTACTGTGACATACTGAAGCAGAGCATGATCCCCTTCCTTCGCAGACTGGGCCGCAGGGCAGTATTCCAATATGATAATGACCCCAAACACACCTCCAAGATGACCACTGCCTTGGTAAAGAAGTTGAGGGTAAAGGTGATGGACTGGCCAAGCATGTCTCCAGACCCAAAATCTATTGAGCATCTGCGGGGCATCCTCAAATGGAAGGTGGAGGAGCGCAAGGTCTCTAACATCCACCAGCTCCATAATGTTGTCATGGAGGAGTGGAAGAGGACTCTAGTGGCAACCTGTGAAGCTCTGGTGGACTCCATGCCCAAGAGGGTTAACCTGCCTTGATATCTTAAAGCGGAGTTCCACACAAAAATGGAACTTCCGCTTTTCGGAACCCTCCCCCCCCTCCAGTGTCACATTTGGCACCTTTCAGGGGGGAGGGGGGTGCAGATACCTGTCTAAGTCAGGTATTTGCACCCACTTCCGGCATAGACTCCCATGGGAGTCTACGCCTCTTCCCGTCCCCACCGCGCTGTCTCCTGGGAACACACAGCTCCCAGGAGAGAGCGGGGACCAACGCGGGGGACCAACGCTTCACTTCCTGATTCCCTCACCTAGGATGGCGGCGGCAGCTGCCGAGAACCGAGCGGGTTCTCGGCGTCCCCTGCCGACATCGCTGGACCCTGGGACAGGTAAGTGGCCATGTATTAAAAGTCAGCAGCTGCAGTATTTGTAGCTGCTGGCTTTCAATATTTTTTTTTTTGGCGGTGTGGGTGAACCCCCGCTTTAAGGCGGGCACCTATATTGTACACAACGCTGGTTTTACCTGTACTAAGCTGCAGTTCAATACTTTATATTAAACTAACCTTTTGGGATTTTACACTATCTGGCGTCTTTCATTCTATGATTAATCTGATCGTTGGGTGGATGGAGCTTGGTTTGAATATCCTGCTTATGCCCTGTTTGATCTGAGGACACATCTCCAGCTGATGACCCCTGCAAAGATTGTTACATCAAGTCTGTTTGACCCTTCATAATAAAGGGTCCAGGCTCCAGGTAAGAGTCTATATTGCCTGTGGTGACGGTGCACGCACGAGGTGGAAGTTTTTTTGGATTCAGCTACTTATCACAGATTTGTGTTTTCTACAGTTGGATTTTAATAACCCAATATGAGATTTTTGTTTAGCGCATCATTTTTTTCTACAATAGGGTTAAGGCAGTGCTGGAAAATAATGGTGGCCACACAAAATATTGACACTTTGGGCCCAATTTGGGCCAGCGGTTTAGACATTAATGGCTGGGTGTTGAGTTATTTTGAGGGGACAGCAAATGTTATACAAGCTTACACTCGCTACTTTACATTGTAGCAAAGTGTAATTTCTTCAGTGTTGTCACATGAAAAGATATAATAAAATTTTTACAAAAATGTGAGGTGTGTACTCACTTTTGTGAGATATTGTATGTGTATGCTAGTTGTTGTTTGCACCTGTAGTACAGGCCAATAACAACAGTGGCCATTTTGCTTTTTTTATCCTAATACACATCAAGTTCTCAAGCGCTTAGAGCTGTCAGTCTAATGTATAGGTATAGGGCCCGGATGAACAAGACAATAACCCAGTGCAGCTGCCTAACCACTGGAAAATGGAAGACTAGCAAAAAAAACCACAAAAAAGCAGAGCTCCATGGGTAAAATCATAAATCATGTAAAGTACATCTATGCTGGTGAATAGATGGAAAATAGTTTATTGCTCTGAGAAGATCAAAAATCCCTGCACAGTTCCGTATAAGATTGTGGGATATAAAAACAGATGTAGCAGTCATACAGCATAAAGCATCAAAATAAAGAGAAGTTTAAAATGTTTTTTAAAAAAAAGCAAAATGGTACCACATAGAAAAACTAGGTAGGAGGATGGTAGTATAGTCCAGGTGGCTTGCTGGTAAGATGAAAAAGTAAACTACCTGACCCATATGGTGAATGGCGACAGCCCAGTGGAGAGGAGATGATACTTAGCCCGATGGCAGCATACAGGAGACCAAGCTCCGTGGGTCTGCAAGTTGGAAAGCTGCACCGGCGAGATGTCACTCTGCTGGCTGCTGGTGAAAAACTAGGGCTGATCACGAGGCACGACCGTGCCAAGTTGCCAGATGTAAACAACGTAATCCACACTGGGACGGTAAAGCCAGGAGAACGAGCAAAGCCACGAGATCCGGGCGCGCTGGTGACGTCAACAAGCTGCATCCGGATGTGAAGAGATGGAAGCCTTGCTTTAGGGTGGTAAACTGCAAACTATGGTTGCCGTGAATTACATGTTTTGCACGCATGCACTTTGCTTTATCCTACTTAAAACACACTGACACTAACTAAGACTGATACAAAAAAAAATAAAAATCCTGTCAAAAAAATAAAAATACTGACCCTGCCTGCTATTTGTAGCTGCTGACTTTTAATAAACTGAAAAAAGCCTGGAACTCCATTTAAACTAAAGGTGCTTTTCCCGCCATGGAGTCCTGTAACATGGCACAGGTGATCAGGACCAGACACTTGCCTCATGGCCGTTCTGAGTGAACACCCATGCGATCCGATTCCTGCACCATTACATAGTTCGCACTGCGATCTGTGAAATGATCTGGGGGTGTCATTAACTTTACATTGACACCCGCAGTGGTGCGCAGATGTCAATGTAGGTGCGATGTGAAAGCCCGCACAGGAATCACGCTGGTTCACGCATCGCACAAGTGTGAAAACAGCCAGAGACGTGAACATCTAAAAAAATATATATATATATCTATATATCTCTATATATATAGATATATATAGAGATATAGATATATATATATATATCTCTATATATATATATATATATATATATCTATCTATCTATCTATCTATCTATACAGCTATATAGATAGATAGATAGATATATATATATATATATATATAGAGCTATATAGATAGATATATATATATATATATATATATATATATATATATATATATATATATATATATATATATATATATATATATATATATATCTATAGATATATATCTATATCTATATCTATATAGCTATATATATATATATATATACATATATATATCTATATAGATATATATATATATCTATATATCTATAGATATATATATAGCTATATAGATATATATATATATGTATATATATATATATATATATATATATATATATATATATATATATATACACATATATATATATATACGTATATATATATATACATATATATATATATATACGTATATATATATATATATATATATATATATATATATATATATACACTATAAATTCCTATCCTGCTGGTTTTGGGGTGTGTAATGGTGGGGAAGGTGTGCTCTGACTGTTTGGTGAAAGAAAGAAGTCAAAAGACTTCTTGCTTTCTCCAGAATATCAGCCAGTTTCAGGCTTCTCACTCTGATTCTCCACTTCTGAAATGGTGAATCAGAAAGTGAGAATTCTGCCACAGATCGCCAGTGAGGTGCTGAGATCGCACCTTCATAAACTGGCTGTTTCTGTGAAGTCAGTTACAAATTCTCACTGTGCTGAGATAATCAGCGGAGAACATGTTCTCCGCTGATTATCTCAGTTTCATAAACTGGTAATGAGCTGAGATCAGCGGTGAGACTCAGGATCGCCGCTGATCTCAGTTTCATAAAAGGACACCTAAATGATATATTGCTCAAACATGCCAGGGGCATATGTGGAATTACACCCCAAAATACATTCTGCTGCTTCTCCCGAGTACGGGGATACCACATGTGTGGGACTTTTTGGGAGCCTAGCCTCGTACGGGACCCCGAAACCAAGCACCACCTTTAGGATTTCTAAGGGCATAAATTTTTGATTTCACTCCTCACTACCTATCACAGTTTTGAAGGCCATAAATGCCAAGATGGCACAACCCCCCCCCAAATGACCCCATTTTGGAAAGTAGACACCCCAAGCTATTTGCTGAGAGGCATGTTGAGTCCATGGAATATTTTATATTTTGACACAAGTTGCGGGAAAGTGACTTTTTTTTTTTTTTTGCACAAAGTTGTCACTAAATGATATATTGCTC
This sequence comes from Aquarana catesbeiana, assembly GCF_042186555.1. Taxonomy (NCBI): domain Eukaryota; kingdom Metazoa; phylum Chordata; class Amphibia; order Anura; family Ranidae; genus Aquarana; species Aquarana catesbeiana. The sequence continues at coordinate 277,718,450 of NC_133324.1, forward strand.
AAACATGCCGTGGGCATATGTGGAATTACACCCAAAAATACATTCTGCTGCTTCTCCTGAGTATGGGGATAATACATTTGTGGGACTTTTTGGGAGCCTAGCTGCATACGGGGCCCCAAAAACCAATCACCGCCTTCCAGATTTCTAATGGTGTAAATTTTCGATTCACTCCTCACTACCTATCACAGTTTGTAAGGCCATAAAATGCCAAGATAGCACAAATCCCCCCCCCCCAAATGACCCTATTTTGGAAAGTAGACACCCCAAGCTATTTCCTGAGAGGCATGGTGAATATTTTGCAGCTCTCATTTGTTTTTGAAAATGAAGAAAGACAAGAAAAAAAACATTCTTTTTTCTTTTTTCAACTTTCAAAACTTTGTGACAAAAAGTGAGGTCTGCAAAATACTCACTATACCTCTCAGCAAATAGCTTGGGGTGTCTACTTTCCAAAATAGGGTCATTTGGGGGGGGGGGGGGGGGGGGGGGGTTGTGCCACCTGGGCATTCCATGGCATCCGAAACTGTGATAGGCAGTGAAGAGTGAAATCTAAAATTTACGCCCTTAGAAAGTCTGAAGACGGTGCTTGGTTTTCGGGGTCCCGTACGTGGCTAGGCTCCCAAAAAGTCTCACACATGTGGTATCCCCATACTCAGGAGAAGCAACAGAATGTATTTTGGGGTGTAATATCACATATTCCCATGGCATGTTTGAGCAATATATCATTTAGTGACAACTTTGTTCAAAAAAAAAAGAAAAAAATTTGTCTTTTTCCCGCAACTTTTGTCACAATATAAAATATTCCATGGACTCGACGTGCCTCTCAGCAAATAGCTTGGGGTGTCTACTTTCCAAAATGGGGTCATTTGGGGGGGTTTTGAACTGTCCTGGCATTTTATGCACAACATTTAGAAGCTTATGTCACACATCACCCACTCTTCTAACAACTTGAAGACAAAGCCCTTTCTGACACTTTTTGTTTACATGAAAAAATTATTTTTTTTTTTGCAAGAAAATTACTTTTAACCCCCAAACATTATATATTTTTTTTAAAGCAAATGCCCTACATATTAAAATGGTGGGTGTTTCATTTTTTTTTTCACACAGTATTTGCGCAGCGATTTTTCAAACGCATTTTTTTGGGAAAAAACACACTTTTTTAAATTTTAATGCACTAAAACGCACTATATTGCCCAAATGTTTGATGAAATAAAAAAGATGATCTTAGGCAGAGTACATGGATACCAAATATGACAAGCTTTAAAATTGCACACAAACGTGCAGTGGCGACAAACTAAATACATTTTTAAAAGCCTTTAAAAGCATTTACAGGTTACCACTTTAGATTTACAGAGAAGGTCTACTGCTAAAATTACTGCCCTCGATCTGACCTTCGCGATGATACCTCACATGCATGGTGCAATTGCTGTTTACATTTGACGCCAGACCGACGCTTGCGTTCGCCTTTGCGCGAGAGCAGGGGGGGACAGGGGTGCTTTTTTTTTTTTTTCTTTTTCTTTTTCTTTATTTTTTGTTTTGCTTTTTATCTTATTTTTAAACTGTTCCTTTCATTTTTTTTATCAATTTTATTGTTATCTCAGGGAATGTAAATATCCCCTATGATAGCAATAGGTAGTGACAGGTACTCTTTTTTGAAAAAACTGGGGTCTATTAGACCCTAGATCTCTCCTCTGCCCTCAAAGCATCTGACCACACCAAGATCGGTGTGATAAAATGCTTTCCCAATTTCCCAATGGCGCTGTTTACATCCGGCAAAATCTAAGTCATGAAATGCTCGTAGCTTCCGGTTTCTTAGGCCATAGAGAGGTTTGGAGCCACTCTGGTCTCTGATCAGCTCTATGGTCAGCTGGCTGAATCACCGGCTGCATTCTCAGGTTCCCTGTTGGGACAGGAGAGCCAGAGAAAAACATGGAAGATGGTGGGGGGGAGGCATTCCCTCCCACTGCTTGTAAAAGCAGTCTAGAGGCTAATTAGCTGCTAGGATTGCTTTTATTTGAAAGCCGACCGCTGGCTGAAAAGAATGATACCAAGATGATACCTAAACCTGCAGGCATCATTCTGGTTTAACCACGCAAAGTCCAGCAACATACCAGTACGTTGCTGGTCCTTGTTGGGCATATATTGTAAACTTTTTTTTCATGCAGCCTGTGGGCTGCATGAAAAAAAAGATTGATCGGTGGGTATGCCCACCATTAGAATACCTCCCTTCATCCACCCACTTCTAATGATGGGCATACATGCACCGTATATATATTCTGAAGCATGGGGGCATCCTCCCACAAAAGTTAGGAGCAAATCACTCCTCCGCCCTCTGCTGCCCCCACGCTTCGGCATATATGCTGAAGTATGTAACTGTGGTGGTGAAATCACCTCCGACAGCACTGGAGTCAAGGCTTTATGTATCATGGGAGCAAACGCTGTTGCTGTCAAGATAGATAAATCCGCACTGCAACTGAATGGCGTACCTGCTAAGCAAATGATGGTTAACAATAAAACAAAGTAACATTACAGTATAACAGTAAGACTTACCATACCTGCAAAGCAAATACAAAAAAAAATAGTAAAAAATAAAACATTTAACGCAACCTGTGCCTAAAATATATATATGCCGAAGCATGGGGGCATCCTCCCGCAAAAGGTAGGAGCAAATCGTTCCTCCACCCACTGCTGCCCCCACACTTCGGCATATATGCTGAAGTATGTAACTGTGTTGGTGAAATCACCTCCGACAGCGCTGGAGTCACGGCTTTATGTATCGTGGGAGCAAACGCTGTTGCTGTCAAGATAAATAAATGCGCTCTGCAGCTGAATGGCGTACCTGAAAACAAAAAAATGGTTACCAATAAAACACAGTAAACAGTAAAGTATAAAAAAATTGCATATCTGAAAAGCAAACATGGTAAAACATAATAACAATACAACATTGCAGAATAGAATACAGTAAAAAAGAGCAGAACAATAGAGTGAGAATAGAGAGAGAGAGAACAATAAAAACGACAACTATTTAGTTATGAGGAAAGGTTGCGAGCACTGAACTTATTCTATCTGGAGAAGAGATGCTTGAGAGGGGATATGATTTCAATATACAAATACCGTACTGGTGACCCCACAATAGGGATAAAACTTTTTCGCAGAAGAGAGTTTAACAAGACTCGTGGCCACTCATTAAAATTAGAAGAAAAGAGGTTTAACCTTAAACTACGTAGAGGGTTCTTTACTGTAAGTGCAGCAAGGATGTGGAATTCCCTTTCACAGGCAGTGGTCTCAGCGGGGAGCATTGATAACTTCAAGAAACTATTAGATAAGCACCTGAATGACCGCAACATACAGGGATATATAATGTAATACTGACACATAATCACACACATAGGTTGGACTTGATGGACTTGTGTCTTTTTTCAACCTCACCTACTATGTAACTATGTAACTATGTATTTTATATTTTTTTTGTGTTTTTATTTTTTTTACTTTTTTTTTTTTTTTTTTACACTTATTTTTGCAACTATAATTTTTGTAACTGGTACCAGGTTCGGGTCTCTCAAAATGCGATGGCATCTTGGGAGACCCTGTGTTGGTGTGCCTAGTCTGTGCAGTGCTGTACCCTACACTAATACTCAACTAGTGAATGGTAGCGTTCAAAACATTCACCAATGCATAGACCAGGATTGTCAGGACAGGAGGGACAATAATACCGGGTGTCACGCCTATATCCGCGCTTGCTGCAGACACAACATCTTCTTTGGGGGGCTCGTTGGGTAGGGGTACTCGGGAGGACATAAGGAAAATGCCTCTCATGCAGCCGGCTTACTACATTTGGTTGGGGAAGGTGAGGTGGAGCACTGTCTGGAAACAGAAGGGCTCTGACGATCTCTTCCTGGAATTTAAGGAAGGATCCAGTCCGTCCTGAAGCTCTGTATAGAAAAGCCAATTGAAAGAAATAAACAGACACTTTCTTGTACCAGCGTCTGGCCTTACGGGCAACTAGGTACGGCGCCAACAACTGGTCGTTGAGGTCCACCCCTCCCATATTTTGGTTACATTCATGGACACAGAGGGGTTTTTCCACAACACCAGTCGCCGTAGTAATTTGGACCGTCGTGTCTGCATGAAGGGAGGTAAGAACGAAAACATTCTTATTATCCCTCCACTTCATAGCGAGCAAATTATTACACTGCAAGCAGGCTCTCTCCCCCAGCCTAAGACGGGAATCTACAAGCCGCTGGGGAAAGCCCCGGCGATTAGGTCGCACGGTGCCACATGCTCCAATCTGTTGATCAAAAAGGTGACCAAAAAGTGGCACGCTCGTGTAATAATTGTCCAAGTACAAGTGGTACCCCTTTCTGAATAAGGGTGACACCAAGTCCCACACAATCTTGCCAGCGCTTCCTATGTAGTCAGGGCAGTTTGTCGGCTCTACGTGACAATCTTTGCCCTTGTAAACCATAAAACTACATGTATAGCCTGTGGCCCTGTCACATAGCTTATACATCTTGACCCTGTATCTGGCACGCTTGCTGGGAAGGTACTATTTGAATGACAAGCGGCCAGAAAACTTAATCAGGGACTCATCAACGCAGACAACTTGATGGGGAGTAAACAAGTCTGCAAAACGATGGTGGTTTACGAGGGGCTGAATTTTGTAGAGCCGATCGTATTCAGGGTCTCCACGAGGACGACAGAGTTCATTGTTGTTGAAGTGCATGAACCGCAAAATCTGCTCGTATCGTGCCCTGGTCATGGAGGCAGAGAACAAGGGCATATGGTGAATTGGGTCAGTGGACCAATATGACCGCAACTCACTCTTTTTAGTTATGCCCATGTTGAGGGAAAGGCCCAAAAAGAGCTTAAATTCGGAGACTGTAATTGGTCTCCAATCTCTGGCAAGTGAGGACTGGGGAATAGTGGCAATGTGTTGACCAGCGTGTAAATTGCTTTGGTCCACAATAGATCTATAGAGATCTTCGGTGAAATACAGCGAATAAAAATCCAGTGGCGTAAAATCAACTGTTTCCACATGAATACTGGGTTGGCCAGTGAATGGGGGAAGTACGGTGCTGCAAAAGTGGTGGGTTCCCAATTCGGATTGGCGAATGCAGCAGGAAGGGCACTATGGGCACGTCGGGCCTGTGTTCGTCTTCTTGGTGGCAGCAGGACACTACTTGTGCTTGCCACCTCGCCAGCTTGAACTGCACTTATGGGACTCGCCACGTCACCAAGTGTTACTGCAGTGCTGGATGTATGACCAGGGTGTACTAGGCCGCTGGTGCTTGCCAGTTCACCAGAAGGAAAAGCGGCGCTAGTACTGCTCTGCTCCATACGAGAGACCTGCGGTTCTTGCACATCAAGGACAGAAGAAGAAGTTCAGGGTCTGGTACGCCTGACCTTGGCAGGGACCACAACTCCGTCGTCAGAGCTATCTGTCATGGAGCCGCTGTCCTCTACAGGATCGTATTCTGAGCCTAAATCTGACAGATGAGTGACTTCCTCTTCACTATCTGTCATGCTCAGAATCGTGTAGGCCTCTTTACTAGTGTACCTTCGATTTGCCATTTTGGGCTCTAAATTTAGTGGTACACTAGTGAGACTCACAGGCAAAAAAGCTCCTGACTGTTAGCGACTGTATCAAAACGCTACCAACAAAAACTGTTAGCGATCGCAGGGATCAGGCCTGACTCTGCGAACGCTGCAGTTATGTGTGTTTAGTGTTTTGTAAGTGACAGTGATCGATCGATACCGCACTTGGGTGGGCTGGGCCGAGGGGCAAAACGCAGGTGCTAGCAGGTATCTGGGCTGATCCCGCTAACACTGTGTTTATGGGAACCCTAAACTGCTGGGGATGCTAGTATAGATCTGATCAGATCAGATATTGATCCGTTCAGATACTATAGCACTAAGGGAGGTGTATGCTGCGTGCGTGGGTGTTAGCGGGACTGGCGCGAACCTGACGCTGCCTGGGGCGACGCAGACCTTTCCTGACCCTAAAAACTTAACTTATATCACCGCCGGGCAATAAGGGGGTTAAACCTTTATTAGGTAATAAACGGCGGGTGCCCTAAAACTATAATAAACAAACTAACTAACCAGCGTCACCCGTAACAGTTATACGGTGATCACTGGTGAAAGGGTTAACTAGGGGACAATCAGGGGGTTAAAACCTTTTTTAGGTAGTATATGGGGGTCCCTGTCGCTATAAAACGCTGACGGCGAACCTATATACTTACCTCCCTAACTAGCGTCACCTGTGTCACTAATACAGCGATCAGAAAAATGATCGCTTAGTGACACTGGCGACTGGGGGTGATCAAGGGGTTAACCTTTATTAGGAGGGTTAGGAGAGTATCCTAGACCTAAAGGGGGCTAATACTAACTACCCTACCACTTATAACTGTCACAGACTGACACCAATGCAAAAAAAAAAACTGCTATGGGTGTCAGTGTGACAGGGGGTACAGGGGGGTGATGGGGGGTGAAAAGTGTGCCTGGTGTGTTCTACTGACAGTGTAGTGTTTGGTGCACTTACTTGATCTCTTCTCTCCTTGGCGCCGGAACGAAAAGACCAACTCGAGGAGAGATGACATCACTTCCTCTGCCCCTGTTTACATTACAGAGGCAGAGGAATGATTTTATTGGCCGGGAGCGATCGCGAGGGGGTGGCCATGAATGGATGGCCTCCCCCTCACCTCCGATCACCGGGGGAGAAATACCGACCACCGAGGCAAGTAACGTACCTGTACGTTACTTTGCCTGCCCGTGCCATTCTGCTGACGTATATCGTTGTGAGGCGGTCCGCAACTGGCTAAACAGGGGCAGAAAAATTGGGCCTTAGGCAGTGGTGGTGGTGCCACAACACTGTAACCCCTTACAGATTGTCTTGTTGAGCGCAGGAATGGGCTCTGCTGTGAAATATTAGAGCAAGAATTGTAATTACATGCCCCTGTTAAACAGGGGCAGAAAAATTGGGCCTTAGACGGTGGTGGCGGCACAACACTGTAAAGCCTCACAGATACTCTTGTTGAGCGCAGGAACTGGCCCTGCTGTGAAATATTGGATCAAAAATTGTAATTACGCGCCCCTGTTAAACAGGGGCAGAAAAATTGGGCCTTAGGCAGTGCTGATGGTGCCACAACACTGCAACCCCTCACAGATTCTTTTGTTGAGCACAGGAACGAGCCCTGCTGTGAAATATTAGAGCAAAAATTGGGCCTTAGGCAGTGGTGGTGGTGCCACAACTGTTGTGTTACACTATGTGATTTATTATGCTCTGTGTCTTTAAGATTTGTTCCCTCTGTCTATCTGGACTCTCTCTCCCACTGTAGTTCTGTATATTCCCCTCCCCTTCCTCTCTCTGGTTCATTGCTCAGTATACCATCATTGCTGTAACATCTTTACATGTGGCTTACAACACCAACGTTTTTCTACCTATGAATATCCATCATTAAACGGAACATTCGAAAGGATCATCGTCTGTTTCTCCATACAGTGAGTTTATTCATTGAGTTAAGCTGTCTGAATTGATGCAAGGGATAAATAGGTCACCAGGTCATGTAAGCCCTATATGAAGCTGAAGATAAAGTTATTGCCTTGTAGTTGAGTCAGAACAGTAGAAAACGGAGTTCCACAGCCTAATTGCAAGATTTCTTCATGACAGTACTGATACAGACAAGATTTACTGCCCTAATTGCAGGAAAGAATGAGACAGCAGCACATGAAAGCTTCATAACTAGTCCAGGTTGCAGGGTGTCATATTACAGCACACAGATCCTGCCTGCTTATTACCCAGACATTATCTGGCAATGTTATGAGTTACCACAGCTCTGAATATGAATACACCGCAACTCCAGCACAAGATCTTGAGCCAACTGAGTTACCCAAACGCTCAGTCAAACCAACTTAGAAAGTAATGGAGAATTATGAAGCTTTAAGAACTGAATTGTTTAATAGCTTGAAACTATTTTGGGAGAAGATTGTTTCTGAATCTAATACAGTGTCTGTTGAACGTGAACTACTGACACTAGAGGGCGCCATTAAACAACTTTACGCCTCATATGAGCTCTATCAGCTTACCAGTGACAAGTTCATTAATGTCTTACAAAATATGAACACAACAGGTTCACTGGAGGAATTAAAGAATTTCAAGGCTCTTAATCTAGAAAGAGACAGTTTTATCCAGCAAACCAAATTAAAGTCAGAAGCAAAGATAGAGCTGCTACAGGACACTGCATCTCACAGATCTAAAAGGTCTCCTAGAAGTCATAGTTCAAGATACTCAACACTCAGTGAGCGACTTATTAGTGCCCGCGCTGAAGCGGAAGCCAGCAAGGTGCAGGTCACATATGCAGAAAGGAAAGCAGAGTTGGAAGCTCACACAGCACGTCAAAGAGCAAAAATAGAAATCTTAAACCAGGCATGTCCAAAGTCTGGCCCGCGGGTCAATCGCGGCCCGCGTTCCGGTTTCGGATGGCCCGCCTGATAATTTTGATATATATATCTTTTGTGGCCCCCAACGATTCCCCGAGCGCTGGAGGCCACAAAAGATATAAATGCCTTGGAGGGGACGGGATGAGCGCTGTACAGGATACAGGAGTATTTCCTGTTTACATGGCGTCCTGTGTAAAAGGAAGTCCCGTCTCCTGCACTGCCATTGGACAACTGTTCTGTCCATCACAGGAGGCGGTACTTTCAATTAAAGAGGCCGCAGAGAAAACAGGAGTTTCTCCTGTATGTTTGTTGGCCCCCTCCCTGTCTCCAATAATGGACATGAATCAGGCTGCACTGATGGCAATGGTGAGTTTGCATTCATGTTAATGTGGGTGCTGCATTAATGATAATGTGGGTGCTACACTGATTAGGCTGCATTGATGGTCACTGACCCTTATTTTGCTTCACAGTTCTTTATTTAAAATGTAAGATTTCTTCCGGAAACTTCCTTTTTAAAGTTAAGGTGCATGTTTTAAGCCGATAAATACGGTATATCCAAATAACACGCCCAAGCTCATCTCTTCACCACACACAGCCACAAAGGCAAGAGAATTCTTGTTGGGCCGTGTATTAGTGCTCGGACGAACACACTTAAACCGAATTTTAATGGTTTAAAGAATGTCAGGCAAAATAGTCGGCCCTCACGCATGTTAACTTCATCAAATCTGGCCCTCTTTGAAAAAAAGTTTGGACACCCCTGTCTTAAATGAACAGTGTAAACATGATGCAGCTATGGCAAAGTTAAGGGTCCTAGAGTAAGCTATCAGTGCAGACGAAGGGGCAAGTTAGAAAGACAGCATCAACCTAAACATAGCAGATATGGAAGATCCCCTCAAACGCACTAGAGACTATGTCCTAAGCCACTGCAGTGTATACTCCATCGTCTCCAATGCTCCTGACAACATAGAGACTCCTTCACAGCTTCAAGTTAAAAAGGTTCCAGCAACTTCCTGCATGAAAAATCACTTTAATGCATTTCCTGCCTGCCTACCTAATCTTCCTTCTTACGTCACAGAGCATCAGAGCAAGCTGCAAGCAAGTCATCAATTTCCTGTCATCGGTACAGCATTGAATCAACGTACCATTGGAACAACCGACTTCAAGCAAGCAACTCATCTGAATGCATCTGCTGCACCATATTTCCCTATGTCCTTTAACAACGATGTCAAAGATAGCGCAATCAGCACCATTCAGCCAACATCATCTCGCATAAAGGCAGAGACAACTGAGTTTGTGAGGTACATACTTCGCAGAGAGCTCACAAAGACTGGTCTTACAAGTTTTGATGACCAACCTGAGAACTACAGAAGTTGGAAATGTGCTTTCAGAACTGCAATCAGCGATCTTGGCATTAAAGCTGCTGACGAATTGGATCTGCTGATTAGATGGCTTGGTCCTCTATCTGCTGCACGTGTTAAGCCATTAAGATCAGTTTTCTTGGACAATCCTACAGCAGGCCTCACAGCTGCATGAGAGTGACTAGAGCAAAGTTATGGCAGTCCAGAAGCTATAGAAAATGCCTTGTTCATGCATCTGGAAACTTTCACAAAGATATCTGGTAAGGACAACAAGGAGTTCCAGAGACTGAGTGACCTTCTCCTTGAGCTTCAGCTAGCCAAGGCAGACCCAAAACTACCAGGACTCAGTTACCTTGACACTGCAAGAGGGGTAAACCCAATCGTCTCCAAGCTCCTGTATGGTTTACAAGAGAAATGGTCATCATACAATCATGGTCATACATCATGCACTAGGATCATCATACAAAAAAGAGAACAAGGTTTCCTTCCATCCATTCTCTTTCTTCTGCAAATTCACCATGAAAATTGCAGAGACTAAGAACGATCCAAGTTTTTTCTACGGTGAGTACAGTCTCTTCTCACCCTTTCCTAAGAGTACCAGTCTTCAGGGCAACTATAGAAGCCATAGAGGCCCAGTATCCGTGAAAAAGACTGACATCCTTCCCACTCCTACCACAGTTGTGGCCATGGACAGACAGAGTAGGAAGATTGAAAACCGTAACAGAGAGTGTCCCAATTCACAAGAAGCCACACCCCCTCAAAAAATGTATCGGCTTTAGGAAAAAGCCTCTTAAAGATTGTAAGGAGCTTTTAAGGACATTTAGGGTATGTTTCAGGTGCTGTGCTTCTACAGAACATTTTTCAAGGGACTGTAATGTGTCCATCATGTGCATAGAGTGTGGCTCTGAAGAGTATGTGCAAGCCCTCCATCCGCTTGAGCCCAGCTCTGCTCAACCTGCTAACTCACCTCCAAGGTTAACACATGGCGGGGAGAATTCAGACCAAGTGCCTAATTCTACCATATTTTCTTCATCCTGCACTGAAGTTTGTGGAGAAAAACGCTGTGATAAGTCCTGTGCTAAAATATGCTTGGTGAACATATACCACAAGGACCAACCAGAAATGACTCTAAAGGCCTATGCTATCTTAGACAATCAGAGCAATAGATCGCTTCCAAAATCAGAACTGTTTAATCTATTTGAAATAAAAGGCAAAGCTCATCCTTACACCTTAGGTACCTGTAGTGGAACTACAGAGGTCTCTGAAAAAAGGGCTCATGGACTCATGGTATCTTCTCTCAAAGGTAACTACACTTGTTGAGTGCAGTCAGATACCTGCTAACAGGGAAGAAATCCCTACTCCAGCTGCTGCTTTCCACCACCTTCACCTGAAGGTAATAGCAAATGAGATACCGCCACTTGACAAAGATGCTCAGATCCTTCTTCTGTTAGGAAGAGACATTCTAAGAGTTCACAAGGTACACAGACAAGTCAGTGGACCCCCAGATGCCCCATTTGCCCAGCGCACGGATCTAGGGTGGGTCATCATAGGCAATGTCTGTATAGGCAAAATGAAGAGACCTACCAACATTTCATCATTCAAGACAAATGTTCTGCCAAATGGCTGAAACACTTGCTTTGAGCCATGCCCACATCACTACTGGGTGAAAGAGAAGATATCTCAGGTAACACAAGCCCTTTCTCCTGCCACGATGACGAATTAGGCTCTACAGTGTTTAATGCAACCAGTGAAGATGACATACTGGCTCCTCGATGGAAGATAAAGAATTCATCAAGGTAATGGACAATGATTTCTTTCAAGACGACTCCACTAACTGGGTAGCACCCACTACCTTTTCGTCTCCCAAGAGAGAGATTGCCCAACAACTTACAGCAGGCCATCAGTAGATTCTCCTTCTTAAAGTGAAACTTAAGCAGGAAACCAGAGATACAAAAGCACTTTGTGGACTTTATGCAAAATATATTTGATAGAGATCATGCAGAGCCTGCACCCCCACTAAAGGAGGGAGAAGAATGCTGGTACCTTCCATCCTTTGGTATGTATCACCCATGCAAACTAGACCAAATCAGAGTTATCTTTGATTCCAGTGCTCAGCAAGAAGGTGTTTCTCTTAACAACATGCTCCTTACAGGGCCCAACTTGAAAACAGTCTAATAGGAGTCTTGATTCGCTTCAGACAAGAGCCTGTAGCAGTAATGGCAGACATTCAACAGATGTTTCACTGTTCATTGTCAGAGAAGACAACAGAAACTACCTCAGGTTTCTATGGCACAAAGACAATGACATCAACAAGGAAGTTATAGACTTATCGAATGAAGGTACATGTCTTCGGTAACAGTCCTTCCCCTGCAGTGGCAACTTATGGGCTAAGGAGAACAGCTTAGACTGGAGAAGAAATATATGGATCTGATGCTCGTCAATTTGTTGAAAGAAACTTCTACGTTGATGACGCACTCAAGTCTTTTCCAACCGCTAAAGAAGCGATTGATCTCCTCATCAGAACAAAGGAGATGCTGTCTATAGCAAACCTTAGACTGTACAAGATTATATCCAACAGTCAGGAACTTATGAATGCCTTTCACTCTGAGAACTATTCCACTAGCCTAAAAAACCTTGATTTGGGTACAGATGTACCTCCTGTACAGCGAAGTCTGGGTTTGTTGTGGAACATCAAACAAGACACATTCACCTTCCAAACCCTTCACTAAGAGAGGAGTTCTGTCGGTGAATGGCATCTATGACCCACTCAGCTTCCTTGCTCCAGTTACCATTCAAGGTAAGAGTCTGCTAAGACAGTTATCTACTGAGAACATAGACTGGGATACTCCTTTGCCTATTGAGAATCAATACAAGTGGGAAAGGTGGAGACATTCTTTGAAGTCACTAGAAAAACTTCAGATCTCCCGTTGCTATGTTCCAGGTTCCATTTCAACTGTTAACCCAGAGAGAAATTCATATTTTCTCAGTTGCATCAGTTGAAGCTATTGCTACAGTAGCCTACTTGAAGACTTCTGAAATAAATGGGGAATCACACTGTAGTTTTGTCCTAGGCAAAAGGCAAAACTCACTCCCAAACCTGCACATAGCATACCAAGACCTGAACTTTGTTCAGCTGTGCTAGCAGTGGAAATTGCCAAAGTCATACAAAGTGAAATGGACACTAGAATTGATTCTTTCACCTTACAGACAGTAAGGTAGTACTTGGTTACATATACAATCAAAAACAAAGCAGTTTTATGTGTACGTCAGCAACAGGGTTGAACGTATTAAGATATTCTCTCTACCAAGTCAATGTCATTACGTTCCCACTGAACTCAATCCAGCTGACTGTGGGACCAGAGCCGTGTTATCTGCTGTTCTTCAAGATAGTTTATGGCTGTCACCTCCAAGCTTTTTGTGTGAGGAGTCCTACTCACCTCCTATTGACTCCATGTTGCAGACTCACAAGTCTTTACCACTCACCCATGATACTTTGTCTACCTTTCTTGCTAAAGTGTCTGCCAGAGTGAACGCAAGACCTTTAGTGCCGGTATCTTCAGATCCTGATGCACCAGTGATCCTTACTCCATCTTCGCTTCTTACTCAAAAGATTGGGACTGCTGTGATATCTTCAAGTGAGATCGAACCCAAGGATATCTACAGGCGTCAATAGAAGCAGGTGCAGCATCTAGCCAATGTGTTTTGGCATCGCTGGAGGAAGGAGTATCTTCATCACCTTCAAGGCCATAACAAATGGCAAACATCTAAGCCTAATCTTAAGGTTGAAGATCTCGACCTTCTAAAAGACAAGGAAGTTTGTCAGAATGAGTGGCCTATGGGTCTTATTACTAAAGTTATGCCCAGTGATGATAACAAGGTCTGGAAGGTAGAAGTCAAGGTAACCAAGGGAGGATCGACACAAACCTTTACTCGACCAATTACTGAGTTAGTACTCCTCTTGCCAGGTGAGTGACTTATGCAAGCACTAGCCATGCTGCTGGCACGGCGGGGAGTACATTGCTGCTATCTACAGGTTCTACTCTGAACTTTGGAATTCTTTGAAGACGTCATACATTGGACTACATGTTCTTCAATCCTGTTGGACTTATGTGTATGCTTGCTTGTTGAATGTTTTTCATTACAGGTTCCAGGACTTATTGACTATAAATATGTAGTTTATGGTTATGAAATCTAAAGATTTCAGATGGGGAGTGTTGTGTTAAAATTGTAATTACGCGCCCCTTTTAAACAGGGGCAGAAAAATTGGGCCTAAGGCAGTGGTGGTGGTGCTCTGAACCAAAAATATTCTTAGAAGCTATCATCATGAAGATCGAGGAGGAATGGGATAGTCACTCAGCATAATAGGATAGTCACTCAGCATATGCAGTCTTCAAGGGATCCCACATCCATATAAAAATCAATTGGTTACATCAGCATCAGGTGCTTGGTAGCTGGTCATCCAAGACTGATTCATTTTTATGAATGTGAGCCTATCAACAGAGTCTGTGGACAGGCACACTCTGTGATCGGTTACAAAGCCTTCAGCAGCACTGAATGTGCGTTCAGAAAGAACGCTGGATGCAGGACAGGCCAGTAGCTCAATTGCATATTGAGCAAGCTCGGGCCAGTGGTCCATCCTCAAGACCCAGTAACCCAGTGGATTTTCTGTTGGAAAGATCTCCAAGTCTGATCTTGCCCCTAGATATTCCTGCACCATGTAATTCAGACACTGGCGATGGTTGACGGAACTGATCAGACCTTGGCGCTGAGGACTGAAGAATTGTCTGAAGGCATCGGTCAGCCGGCCACCTTCTCCACCGCTCTTTCTGTGACTGAACGAAGCCTCAGCAACACGTTGTCCAGCACCAGGAAATTATAACCTGCCAGGCTCTGGAAACGCATTGCACAAACCTTTCTGCAAGGCCTCCCAAAGATTTTTCATCCTCTGCTCCCTCTGCGAAGGCTGGATAAGTTCTGCAACCTTACCCTTGTAACGTGGATCAAGAAGGCTCTCCTTGATACCACGAATCCTAGGGTCCTTTTGCAGGCTTTGCAGGATCAGGGAGGCCATGCGACGTAAGTTTGTGGAGGCATTCGATCCTGAGTCCTCTGGGTCTGTAAGGAAACCACCAGAAACCGCCTGGTGCGTGCTGGTGCGTATGCGCACGCGCACGGGAGACCACAGATGCCCATGCGCGCTTGTGCACGTGCGCGACGCGCAGGAGCGCGCCCTAGCGCCAGTTGGCACCAGTAGGCCTATTTGAAGGAGGCCCCAGCAACTGATCGGTGCTGACTGGTCTTCAGCTGTGTCCCTGTTACTTTGAACCTGTGTCATTCTGCCTGATTCCCATTGCTTACCTTGGCTCCTGTTTACCCGACTCTGAACTCTGTTATACCTGATCTCTGGTTCCTGATCCCATCTGACCCGTCTCTGCCTGATGTTCCAGTACCCTGCTGCCTGCCTGTTGACGAACCCGGCTTCCTATCTGACCTGTCTCTGTCTGATGTTCCGGTACCCTGCTGCCCGCCTGTTGACAAACCCGGCTTTCCCTGTGACCTGGCCCTGGTGCCCATCTTGGCCCAGCACAACTACCCGAGTGTCTGCAACTACAGTCCTGCGACCAGCTGCGACATCCTGCTCTGCAACTAAAGTCCTGCAACCAGCTGCGACTTCCTGCTCTGCAACTACAGTCCTGCGACCAGCTGCGACTTCCTGCAACAGGGTTCCTGGTCTCCACCTGCAGGCACTCGTGTGCCTCCTGTTCCTTGGCGCCTTCTGTTTCACTCTCAGCAGGACCTAGACTGGAGATACAAGAGAGGCCGACCTCGTCAATTCAGTCTCCCTTCAGGTACGTGACAGGGTCACTAAGGATCCCATGATCCTCCTCCACCTCCTCCCAGCCACGTACAACTCCATGGGTTTCTGGGGACTGAAAACGATCCCTTGAAGACTGCTGCTGATGCTGAGTGTTATCCTCCACCTCCATGCTGACACAATCCTCCTCCTCTTCTTCTTCCTGTGTGATTGGCGGGCCCACAGGAATACTATCTGGATGAAGGGGGCCTTGAGAGGTAAGGAAGTCCTCCTCTTCCTCCCGCTGTTCTGCCTCAAGTGCCTTTTCCATTATTCCACAAAGTGTGTGCTCCAACAGGAAGACAAGAGGGACAGTATCACTGATGCATGCACTGTCACTGCTCACCATCCTTGTGGCCTCCTCAAATGGTAACAGGACAGTGCATGCATCCTTGATCAGTAGCCACTGGCGTGGCAAAAAAAAGCCAAGCTCCCCTGATCCTGGTGCCATACTCACACAGGCACTCAGTGATGGCCCTCTGCTGCATGTGTAGCCACTGCAGCATTGCCAACGTTGAGTTCCACCTGGTGGGCATGTCACTAATGAGGCGGTTCTTGGGCAGGTTGCATTCTCTTTGAATCTCAGTCAGCCGAGCACTGGCATTATATGACTGGCGGAAATGACCAGAGACTTTCCTGGCCTGCCTCAGGAGATCCTGTAAGCCCGGGTACCTGCTCAAGAACTGCTGCACCACCAAATTCAGGACGTGAGCCAAACAGGGAACATGGGTCAAGTGTCCCTGTCAGAGAGCGGAGAGGAGGTTGGTGCCATTGTCACATACAACCATTCCTGGCTGAAGCTGGCATAGCGTCAACCACCTCTGAGCCTGCCCCTGCAGAGCTGCCAGAATCTCTGCCCCAGTGTGGCTCCTGTCCCCTAAGCAGACCAACTCAAGCACCGCATGGCATATTTTTGCCTGAATGCTTGCATAGCCCCTTGAATGCCTACGGAGAACCGCTGGTTCAGAGGACAAATCTCCAGAGGAAGAGGCCCTAGAGGAAGAAGAAGAGGAGGGGGTGGAGGAAAGAGCTATCGCAGAATCAACCCTACTAGCATTTTGGAGGCCTGGTGGCGGAACAAGCTCCAACAATACTGAACCCTGTCCTGCATCCTTCCCAGCTGCCAACAGAGTTACCCAGTGCGCCATGAAAGAAAGGTAACATCCCTGTCCATGCCTGCTGGACCATGAGACAGTGGTAATATGCACCTTACTGCTGACCGCCCTGTCCAACGAGGCCAAGACATTGCCTTCCACATGCTGGTAGAGAGCCGGAATGGCCTTCCATGAAAAGAAATGGTGTTTGGGAACCTGCCACTGAGGTACCGCACATTCCACAAATTCACGAAAGGGGGCAGAGTCTACCAGCTGAAAAGGCAGCAGTTGCAGTGCTAGCAATTTGGCCAAGCTAGCATTCAGACGCTGAGCATGTGGATGGCTGGGACCAAATTTCTTTCGACAGTTTAGCAACTAGGGTAGGGAAATTCACCTGCTAAAATGGGATGTTGGTGTACCGCTAGCAGATTGGCCGCAAGTACTTGGGACACATATTTCTTACCTTCATTCCTCTCAGTGCAGGTTTCTGAGAGGACTGGGGGTATAGTGGGGTTGGAGATCCCAGCTGATGAGGAGCAAGGAGAGTTCCACCTTGTTCTTTGATGTAGGTCTTTTAAGTGCTGTTTGCTAATGGACTGCATGGGAGGTCGTCATTTGTCTGGTCAAGCATGTGGTGACCAAGCGGCTGCTGTTTTGGCCACGCTTGATATGCTTCAGACATATGTTGCAAACAGCAACGGTGCAATCTGCTGCACACATGTCAAAAAAGGCCCACACCAAAGAACTTTTCTAAATTTGCGGGAAGTCAGCAGCACCCTGCCCTGCTTAGCTCTGCGATGTGATGCAATAGGGTGGCTGCCCTTAAGCTGCACCCTGGAGGGCATCCTGCCTCATTGAAGATGTGCCTCCTCCTCCTCTCTTCTATCAGGCACCCAAGTAGAGTCAGTGACCTCATCATCCCCTCCCTCCTCATCACTGGAGCAAACTTGGCAGTATGCTGCAACTGGGGGAACATGACTGACAGTTTCTTGACCTTCTTGGGCACCACCTCTTTCTAGGCTCACGTTACTCCCTTCCTCAACCTGGGTACCATCATCGGAGCCTTCAAATCGCTGCAATTCCTCCTGCAGCATGTACCTGACACTGTGGTCGAGAAGTTCGGGGACTCCTTCCCTAGCCCCACCATCATGCACGTGACTGTTGACATGGAGCCGATGGAATAAGCTGCTTTGGCAGCTGCATTGGAAGGCAAACTACTCTGAGCCTGGGTGACAGAGGATGAGGAGGATGAGAATGGCTTTGTTATCCATTCCACCAACTCTTCTGCATGTTGTGGCTCAATAACACGGCCAGCTGCAGAAAAAAAGGACAAGCGTGCCCCGCGGCTACGTGCTGAGGACGCACAGTGTCCACGACCAGCACTGTCGACTGTAGACACAGAGCCTGCTTGCCCTCTTTTAGTGGCCTGTGAGCATCTGCCTCTCCTTGGAGGCCTTCCGGACATGTTGTAAATTTTGTTTAGAAAAACCACACTACACTGTATTATGTACTGTGTACACCACCAGAAAAGTAGTAGCAACTGCACTAGGGGTGAACAGTATTGTGTACACCACTAGAAGTCTAATAGCAACTATGGGTGCGCTGTATGTATTGTGTACTGTGTACACCACCAGAAAAGTAGTAGCAACTGCACTATGGGTGCGCGGTACTGTGTACACCAACAGAAGTGTAATAACAACTATTGGTGCACTGTATGTATTGTGCACTGTGTACATCACCAGAAAAGTAGTAGCAACTGCACTAGGGGTGCACGGTACTGTGTACACCAACAGAAGTGTAATAACAACTATGGGTGCATTGTGTACACCACCAGAAAAGTAGTAGCAACTGCACTAGGGGTGAACGGTATTATGTACACCACCAGAAGTCTAATAGCAACTATGGGTGCACTGTATGTATTGTGTACTGTGTACACCACCAGAAAAGTAGTAGCAACCGCATTATGGGTGCACGGTACTGTGTAGACTAACAGAAGTGTAATAACAACTATGGGTGTACTGTATGTATTGTGTACTGTGTACACCACCAGAAAAGTAGTAGCAACTGCACTATGGGTGCACGGTACTGTGTACACCAACAGAAATGTAATAACAACTATGGGTGCACTGTATGTATTGTGTACTGTGTACACCACCAGAAAAGTAGTAGCAACTGCACTATGGGTGCACGGTACTGTGTACACCAACAGAAGTGTAATAACAACTATGGGTGCACTGTATGTATTGTGTACACCACCAGAAAAGTAGTAGCAACTGCACTAGGGGTGCACGGTACTGTGTACACCAACAGAAGGGTAATAACAACTATGGGTGCACTGTATGTATTGTGTACTGTGTACACCACCAGAAAAGTAGTAGCAACTGCACTATGGGTGCACGGTACTGTGTACACCAACAGAAGTGTAATAACAACTATGGGTGCACTGTATGTATTGTGCACTGTGTACACCACCAGAAAAGTAGTAGCAACTGCACTAGGGGTGCACGGTACTGTGTACACCAACAGAAGTGTAATAACAACTATGGGTGCATTGTGTACACCACCAGAAAAGTAGTAGCAACTGCACTAGGGGTGAACGGTATTATGTACACCACCAGAAGTCTAATAGCAACTATGGGTGCACTGTATGTATTGTGTACTGTGTACACCACCAGAAAAGTAGTAGCAACCGCATTATGGGTGCACGGTACTGTGTAGACTAACAGAAGTGTAATAACAACTATGGGTGTACTGTATGTATTGTGTACTGTGTACACCACCAGAAAAGTAGTAGCAACTGCACTATGGGCGCACGGTACTGTGTACACCAACAGAAATGTAATAACAACTATGGGTGCACTGTATGTATTGTGTACTGTGTACACCACCAGAAAAGTAGTAGCAACTGCACTATGGGTGCACGGTACTGTGTACACCAACAGAAGTGTAATAACAACTATGGGTGCACTGTATGTATTGTGTACACCACCAGAAAAGTAGTAGCAACTGCACTAGGGGTGCACGGTACTGTGTACACCAACAGAAGGGTAATAACAACTATGGGTGCACTGTATGTATTGTGTACTGTGTACACCACCAGAAAAGTAGTAGCAACTGCACTATGGGTGCACGGTACTGTGTACACCAACAGAAGTGTAATAAAAACTATGGGTGCACTGTATGTATTGTGTATTGTGTACACCACCAGAAAAGTAGTAGCAACTGTACTAGGGGTGCACGGTACTGTGTACACCAACAGAAGTGTAATAACAACTATGGGTGCACTGTATGTATTGTGTACTGTGTACACCACCAGAAAAGTAGTAGCAACTGCACTATGGGTACATGGTACTGTGTACACCAACAGAAGTGTAATAACAACTATAGGTGTACTGTATGTATTGTGTACTGTGTACACCACCAGAAAAGTAGTAGTAGTAAAAATACAAGCGTTTGATCAATAGTAAAATTGTATTAGATTTGGGATGGTTTACATATTTTTAATGCTTCAGAAGGGTGTAAGAATACCCAAAGATAAACATAATGTGTTATATATCTTTATCTATTGTCCCTTCCTGTGTGTATTTAGCTTGATTTATAGCAGTATCTACTTTGGTATATTCTGCCATAATCATTGTTGTGGCCTGTAATGCAGAACCACTGTTGGAGTGTGCGGAAAAAAAACCCAGAATCCACAGGTTGTGCACAGTACAGGAAGAGAACGGGTGATACTAAATGTTAAAGGTTTTTTCACAACTGGTGTTTGGTTGAAGTATATTTTTCTATACGGATGACCGTTTGAATTCAAGCCAATCATATCATTCATTTAGGAAAAGGTAATTTTAAGTCCATAACTATGTATTAGGGGTGTGGTGGGAACACATATAATCCCGTGGAGACGACACCACTGGAAGTAAGTATTTTGATAGATCGGCAAAATTAGTATATCCAGGAGAAGCAACAGAGTAGAGGTAAACTCATCAAAGGTAGAGGAATAACAGAAACGATTCCAAACAGTCCAAATTTGTTTATCAGAGTCATATTTGTCTTCATCCCATGCTACCATATTCTCCAAGTATTCAATTAGGTTAATTTCACAAGCCCAAGTGGCTAAGGTTGGCGCCAACTTCTGGCAATAACAGAACAAGCTGCGGTTAAGAAAAATCTAATCAGACTCTTTTTGATCTGTTTATAGGAGCCCGGGATTAAGGATAAGACTGAGTTGGGGCTGGTTGGGGAAGCTAACACCCACCAGGTTAGCATACAATTGCAAAATCTTTTCCCAAAAAGGGGTAAGAAGTGGGCAAGTGCCCCAGATGTGAGTCATAGTACCAGGAAACTGCAAACAGCGCCAGCATAGGTCAGGGCTGGTAGGGTCAATTTTATGGAGAATGGAAGGGCATTGATACCACCTGGATAGTATACGATAATTGCGTTATTGGGCAATGGAAAATGCTGAAAGTTTATTAGAAAGAGCAAATATTTTGGGCCAATTCAATTCTTCTGCCGGTATATTTAATTCTGGTTCCCATTTGGATTGAAGGTGAATTTGGATAGGACTCCTGTACTAAGATATAGCAGGGAAAGCGGGTGGTCAGGTTCGGAGGACTGGGAGATCAATTACTCAAATTCCATAGTTGGTCTAGTCAGGGTATCCAGAATGTAGTACTGTTTAAGGAAATGTTGTAGCTGAGTATATTCCAGCCAGGCACTCTGTGGGTTGTGGCAATGAGGAAGAATTCGGGATAGCGGTACCTGTTTTCCACTAGATAAGACACGGCACAGTGGAGGGTTATCATTTTTCCACCAAGAAAGAAATGCAGATCTAGACAGGGTTGGGGTAAAAGAAGCATTGCCAAACAAGGTGGTTAAGGGGCTCAGTCTTGATGAGAGCAGTCCCCTAAGTAAATACCTGTCCCATATATGCAAGGTAGCGCTAGTAAGGGTGGGTAGAAGGTCTCTCGGAGGCCTATGACTGGGTTCCATCCATAGTAAAGAAATGATGTCAGGGGAAAGTTATGCCCTGTACACATGAGGGGACTTTTCGACCGGACTGGTCCGATGGACCAAATCCGTAGGACAATCCAACCATGTATGGGCTTCATCGGACTTCCGACAGACCTTTTTGGTCGAAAATCCGACGGACTTTAGATTTGAAACATGTTTCAAATCTTTCCGCTGGAACTCTGCCGGACCCAGTTCCTATCGGGAAGCCTGTTCGTCTGTATGCTGGTCCGATGGACCAAATATGACGCTAGGGCAGCTACAGCACCTGCCCCTCGAGAATGTTTCCAGCGCGATCCTATCATGCTGGTTCTCGGTGACAGGGTATAAACCCGTGCTCGCTGCAATAGGAAAAACACATTTTCCTATCACAGCAAGCGCGAGAAAGAGGCGACAATGTCTCTTAGGTCTGGTATGGATTTTAAGGGGAACCCCTATGCCGAAAAAAACGGAGTGGGGGTCCCCCCAGAATCCATACCAGACCCTTATCCGAGCACGCAGCCCGGCCGGACGAGCGAGCACCCCCCCTCCTGAACCGTACCAGGCCGCATGCCCTCAACATGGGGGGTGCTTTGGGGAAAGGGGGCGCCCTGCAGCCCCCCCACCCCAAAGCACCTTGTCCCCATGTTGATGAGGACAAGGGCCCCTTCCTGACAACCTTGGCCGTTGGTTGTCGGGGTCTGCGGGTGGGGGGCTTATCGGAATCTGGGAGCTCCCTTTAATAAGGGGGCCCCCAGATCTTGGCCCCCCACCCTATGTGAATGAGTATGGGGTACATTGTACCCCTACCCATTCATCTGGGGGAAAAAGTGTCAATAAAAAACACACTAGACAGGTTTTTAAAGTATTTTATTAGGTAGCTCCGAGGGCCTTCTTCCGACTTCGGGGGTCTCTTCCGACTTCTCCGCTGTCTCCGGCCTCTTCTCCCGGTGTCTGGTTCTTCTCCACGCTCTCCGACTTCTTCTCTGCTCTCTGGTTCTTCTTCCGCTCTCCGGTTCTTCTGCTGGGCTCCTCCGCTATCTTCTGCTCCTTTGCCGTTCTCTTGCTAGCGTTGGCCCGGTCTTCTCCGTCATCTTGTTCCCTCTTCTCTTCTTCCGATGTTGACACAACGCTCTCTCCTGCTGTAATGCTGTGTGCACGGTGCGCAGCGACATATATAGGCATGGGGCGTGGTCACCGGGTGATGTCACCCGGCGATCCCGCCCCTTATGATGTCACAGTCCCGGGGCATGCTGGGACTGTGACGTCATAAGGGGCGGGGTCACCACCCGGTGACCCGGCCCCATGCCTATATAAGTCGTTGCACACCGTGAACTCAGCATTACAGTGGGAGAGAGCGTCGTGTCAACATCAGAAGAAGAGAAGAGGGAAGAAGACGACAGAGAAGACCGGGCCACCGCTAGCAAGAGAGCGGCAAAAGAGCAGAAGATAGCGGAGGAGCCCGGCAGAAGAACCGGAGAGCGGGAGAAGAACCGGAGAGCGGAGAAGAGGCCAGAGACAGCGGAGAAGTCGGAAGAGACCCCCGAAGTCGGAAGAAAACCCTTGGAGCTGCCTAATAAATTACTTTAAAAACCTGTCTAGTGTGTTTTTTTATTGACACTTTTTTCCCCAGGTGTATGGGTAGGGGTACGATGTACCCCATACTCATTCACATAGGGTGGGGGGCCAAGATCTGGGGGCCCCCTTATTAAAGGGGGCTCCCGGATTCCAATAAGCCCCACGCCCGCAGACCCCGACAACCAACAGCCAGGGTTGTCAGGAAGGGGCCCTTGTCTTCATCAACATGGGGACAAGGTGCTTTGGGGTGGGGGGGCCGCAGGGCTCCCCCTTCCCCAAAGCACCCACCCCCCCATGTTGAGGGCATGACGCCTGGTACGGTTCAGGAGGGGGGAGCTCGCTCGTCCCCACCCCCTTACCTGACCGGCCAGGCTACGTGCTCAGATAAGGGTCTGGTATGGATTTTGGGGGGACCGACATGCCGTTTTTTTCGGTGTAGGGGGTTCCCCTTAAAATCCATACCAGACCTAAGGGACATTGTCGCCTCTTTCTCGCGCTCGCTGCAATAGGAAAATGTGTTTTTCCTATTGCAGCGAGCGCAAGATTATACCCTGTCGCCGAGAACCAGTGCAATAGGATCGCAGTGGAAACATTCTCCGTCGGACCAGCATACAGACGAACGGGCTTCCTGATAGGAACTGGGTCCAGCGGAGTTCCGGCGGAAAGATTTGAAACATGTTTCAAATCTAAAGTTCGTCGGATTTTCGATCGAAAAGGTCCGTCGGAAGTACGATGAAGCCCACACATGGTCGGATTGTCCGACAGGTTCGGTTCGTTGGACCAGTCCGGTCGAAAAGTCCGCTCGTGTGTACAGGGCATAAGTTTACATACTGCAAGATCGTTCAGATTAACAGTAGTAGGAAATAATTAAAAAAACAAAAGGGAACTAAATATATGATTTTATATTTTGACCATAGACATGCTTTAAATTAGCAGGCTACTGTAACAGATACTTTGATCCAGTAGAAAATAGGTGGTAAATTTCTGACTGCCACAATTTATTGCCTTTTGTATTTAACCACTTATGCAAAGCAACGGAAGATGGCATTTCTGGCAAAGAAGATATGTTAGAAAAAACTCTTTTTGGGGCATAACTCCTACCCAAAAGGTCCTGTAGCGGTTAAACATTTTTTTTTTCCAACTCTGTTGCAAATATTCTTGCCTAGAGATCTGCATCTCTGATGATGATCACTGTATCATATATGTAGTTTTACTATTTTTTTTTCAAAGCTACACATTAAATCAGAATAAAGTATCTCTGGAGCTAGACTTTTTTTGGCACAAGAGACTTCAAAAACTTTTCTTGATGAGCCTTGCAATCTTTGTACACTGAACAGTGATATTCTCGATCCCCTGGACTGCTGGTTATACATTGTACACAATAATGTCAGAAAGTCTTAAACAGAGGAAGCAGCAAAAAGAAGTCGCTTTGGGAGACCACTGATGCAGCTGGAGTGAGGAATATTTTTTACTGCTTCTTCTTATCCCCCTGGAATAAATGAGCAGTTAACCCATTTTAGTGAAAGGGTTTTTCGCTGCGCTGCCCAAACCTTCAAGGGAAAGGTCATTCAGCCAATAAACTGAACCACTATTATTGGATTACTTTTGTCGCTTGAGATTTAGAGATTTCTTGTTTCATGCATGGAATGATGCTGAGCACATTTTCTGTACCATCTCTATGTATGTTTTTAGTTTAGCCACAGTTTAGACCCCATTCTTACTTTGGTGTTCTGCGCATTTCTGAACACTTTCACAGAAATGCGTGAAAAAAAGTGTCAACACGTGCATTGTGCTTGTAGAGCCATTAATTCTTAATGTGGTTGTATACCCTTTGTTTACATTTTTACCTACAGGTAAGCCTATAATAAGGCTTACCTGTAGGTAAAATGAATATCTCCTAAACCTACACAGTTTAGGAGATATTCACCCTGCATGCAGCCGCTTACGTCAGCGGCGCATGCACAGTGAAGGTCCGGTGAAGGTCTGGCATATTGTGCCGGAAATTGCTGGAATGGAGGACTCCCATGCGCATGAGATGAGTGGCGTCATCACGGCTCCAGCGTCGGACCCACGAACACGGAGGAAACGCCAAGGGGACATGTCAGGTCCCTCAGCGTTGACTGGGATGCGATACGGGGACCTTGTTCTAAAGTAAGTATTTCATAATGAGCTAGTATGCAGTGCATACTAGCTCATTATGCCTTTGCCTTACAGGTTTTCATTTGCGGGTATACAACCGCTTTAAGGGTAAGCTGTCATGCAAAAACCAGGAAAAATCATGCATCATTAAATGTGTTTGGCAAAGTACAAGAGCTACTTTGGTGTGTTTTTGTTGGGTGTAGGGCAACCCATTTAAGTGAATGAGCATCCCTATGTTGTCGCACCACAAATGTGCCAAAAAAGATTTACATCACACAAGTGTTAATGCAGGCTTAGAGTATTTTTTTCTGCTTAAAATTATTATCCAGAAAACAGTTTAAAGCCAAGCTCACTGTGATTTTTTTTCCAGCAAAACTTGCATATCTGATAATATATTCAAATGTAATCTATTTTTATTTCTATGGATCTGGCAGACCATTTGGCAGTTTGATTACATTTTCCAGAGTGAGCTAATTCGACCAAGATCCATTTACAGAAAACAAAATGCAGTACACAATTCAAAAAAATACCTTGCCTTCAATGCAATGAAAGATGGTTAGGTCAAGAGTAATTAAATGCAGGGGATTGTATTAAAAAAGCCTGCACCACATTCTCTGAGGTATTGCAGGGCTGAGAAAAAACAGGACTTTTGTCTTTTTCTTGGAGTCTATTGAGGGACACAGCTTTTTGGTATTAAAAACAATGTAGGGTTATACTGCTACCTACAGGAAAAATAGACACTAGGCACATAAAAACTAAAGGCCTACCCCTTTAAGGCTATAACCCCTTTCCATCTTGCCAGTTGTAGCATCAGCCGTAGACGATCCATGGGATATTAGGGGACCTGTGCCCCTCAATGAACTCCCAGAAAGGGATTTTATATTGTGTATGTAGAGACCCCCACCCTAGCAGGAAAGAAAACCCCAGCAATTTGGCGGACTGACATTACCCTGGGGTGAATCCATGGCGCTAATGGAGGATTGAAATAACGTTGAGCACCTGTCACTTTTTTCTTTTACAGATGTTTTATTTGGTTTAGGCTCACAGGGACAGAGGGTCAGGGCTTCAGATACCTCTAGCAACATGTTTTCCAGATTCTAACCACACACTTGCTGTCACAGTGCATAAAGAGAAATCGACCACAGTGTAATGCAAAAATAAGGACTATCAGGCAATCACTGGCAGTATTGTATTCAGAGCTCCACAGCCAGGCAGTAAGTATCTTCCTGCATCCCCTTCAAGGGAGTAATAATATCCCCTGAGGGTCAGACTCATTCCCCCTCCAGCAGGAATTCTTCTCCTGGCTCTCTACCTGCCAAGTGACATACTACAAAATAAACCTGGTTAGATTACTACCCAGCAGAACTAAATTTACATATTCCCATCTCAGCACACTAGCCGCAGGTACAAAAATCCTGTTTTCTCTACTGTTTATTGAGGCACCCCACTTAATGGTATTTAAGCAATGGAGGGACATCAAAAGCAGTGCAAACAAAAAGGCAGAGTGACACACCAAATCAAAACCAGCTCAAAAATTAAAAACCCAAAACAAGGAGAAAAAATGGCATTAAACAGCCTTTTTGGCCAAAACTAGGCCAAAAAATAGGCAGTTGTGGAGGCAGATACATTGCCCAGATAAAAATAAAATGTGTGAACAGAAGACCAGGTCACAGCTTTGCAGATCTGAGTCACTGAGCTGGGGGACAAAAAGCCAAAGAGGTACTTGTGATGAATTAAACACCCAACCTAACCCTGCAAAGAGATTTCCCTGATCAGGGAACAACAATCTAAGTCCCAGTAGCCAGAGTGATCTTTACTGGGGCAGGTTAAAGCTGGCCATACATGGATCAAAATTCAGCTGGTTCAGCAGGAGCTGAATGAATTTCAATCTATGTGTAGCCTCATCTGTTCAACAGTAGCTGGTCATTAGACTGGCTTCCATCAAACAGTTCTGCTTGAAAACCATAGTTACATAGTTAGTAAGGTTGAATAAAGAAACCAGTCCATCCTGAGAGAGTGTGGGTGCATGTCTACAATTATCCCTATTTTATTTAAGGTACCCATATAGCACCATCAATTTTACCATCAGCTCCACACATACATTGGTCCCTACCCTCAAAGAGCCCACAATCCAAGGTCCCCAACTCACAATCATATACTAGGGCCAATTTTGGACAGAAGCCAAATAACCTACCAGCATGTCTTTGGAGTGTGGAAGGAAACCGGAGTACCTGGAGGAAACCCACACAGACACAGGGAGAACATGAAAACTCCAAGCAGGTAGTGTCATGATTGGGATTCAAACAGCAACCGTTTTACTGCTAGGCAAGAGTGCTACCCACTACACCACTGTGCCGCCCTAACCAGCATTTGATCAGAACATACAGTAAAATTGGCTGCAGCGCTGATCAGGGTATTCTAATGGCAAGGGAGTACTCCTGTCAGAATACAAAGACACAGTAGGGAGGAATTTACCATCCACCTTGAATGCATGGATGGGGAAATCGGCTTAGTTTCCACAGGTCCCCGCAAACATGGCAGCTGCCACCACGTGTTAAAGTGGTTGTAAACCACTTTTGACTACAGGTAAGCCTAAAATAAGGCTTACCTGTAGCCACTCCGGATATCTCCTAAACCTGCACGGTTTAGAAGATATCCCCTGTATCAGCATGTGCCGTCGTCATCGGCACATGCGCACTGAAGCAATGGCATGTCCGTGCCGTTGCTTCAGCTAGTATTCCATTACCGGCAGCTCCCGCGCGCATGCGTGACGTCATGCGACCCCGGCCAATCACAGCGCCAGAGCCCGCGATACCCATAAGTAACTTCAGGAGCGATTTCGCCGGCCGGAGCGGTGTACGAGGACCGCTGCAGGATCTTCGATCTAAGGTAGGTAATTCATAATGAGCTAGTATGCTATGCATACTAACTCATTATGCCTTTGTCTTGCAGGGTTTTTTTTCCTGGTGGGTTTACAACTACTTTAACTGAAACATGGACAGCATTTGCTGTTGCAGCTCTGACCCTTTAAAATAAATTTCTGTATCACTCACTGTCTTGCCCAGACAGGACTGTAAACCAGTTTACAATATAGTAACTTTCTTCAGAGAGATAATAAGTTCTTTTAACCACTTGCTGCCCTGAGGCCAGATCACGGAACATCTTATTTTACATTTTACCAAAAACTAGGTATTATATTGTGTTTGTGTGCAGTAAAATGCATTTAAGTGTATTTTTGCCTGAAAATTATTTGTGTTTGATAAACAGCTGCGCAAATATTGTGTGACATAAAAAATGGCAACAGCTACCATTTTATTCTCTGGAGCTTCTGATTTCAGAAAATATATGTTCTAAGTAATTTTCTGGCAAAAAATGCTGATTTTAACATGTACAGTATGTGAAAAGTTAAAACAAATGCCCTGGTAGGCAAGCGGTTACATTATTGATTAGAGCATTCAAAGACTGAGCTTAATCATTTTGTTTTAATGAAAAAAACTGTGCAAGAAAATGTTTACAGAAAAGAATATTATAAAGCAGAAAATTAGCTGGTGTAGCACCCCCTAGCGTTGCTACAGTGCTAGAGTTAGATTTTTGTGTTAAGAGTAGGTAAATGAACAGGCTTAGCTGCGGCCAAGCCTGTGTATTTTTCTGGGTCAGGGTTGAGTGACTCAGGAAGGGCTGGTTTGACTCACAGGCAGAATCTCTGAGGCCTCTCCCTACTTCTAGAAACAAGCAGAAGATTCTAGAAGAAGCTGCGGCCAAGCCTGTGTATTTTTCTGGGTCAGGGTTGAGTGACTCAGGAAGGGCTGGTTTGACTCACAGGCAGAATCTCTGAGGCCTCTCCCTACTTCTAGAAACAAGCAGAAGATTCTAGAAGAATGGGAGTGGAGGGGAGGAGAAGCTGTCTGGAGTATTCTGAGGGTCCTGACCAATCCCCAACAGATGGGTTGGCGGGGGCAGGCCCCCTCAAATACCTGGGGTCAGCCCAGCTGGGGCAGTGTGAGTTCAGGTGGAAGATGGAGATGGAGTGTTAGGCTGTCGGAGGCCTTTGAGAGTAGACCCCCTAGTCCTGGGATCGGGTTCAGAAGGGATCCGTTCTCATGACACACGGAGGGATCCTGACCAGGAGGCACGGGAGCAAAGAGAGGACAGCGGGAGAACACTGCCTGGCAAATCTCCAGGGAGAAAGACAGCCAGGAGGGCTGGTGAGTGTTACAGTCAGAAAATTGAGAGGCATGCCTGAAGAGACTGGATGCAAGCAGTCTGGGATGGATGCAGAGTCAGTCTGGGAGTACTGTGGATAAGTAGCCAGGAGGGCTAGTGAAAGGGGCATCTGCAGCCAGATAGGCTGACAGTGCCTGAAGAGGTGGTACTGGGATATGTAGCCACAGGAATAGGACAGCTAGAAACCAAGACCTCTTTGTTTGCTACACTACCAAAGGCCATTTTTGTAACCCCCCCTCCCCAACCATCCTCCTGTCATCCCCTCCCCTCCACAATCCAACCCCCCACACCCATGTGGCATACACTTTATTGTGCTCCATTCATTTATAGAGCAGGAGTATTGAATTTAAATTTAAGGAGGTCAGGTCACTAAAATGTTCTACCATCTAAGGGCCAAATCTCAAAATTGTGCTATGACTTGAAAAGCTTGTAGTCATTGTATATCGAGAAATGAGAAACATACAATTTCTGTAGCATTTTAACAGTATTTATACCCATCAGAGTGTCCTTTACATCAGGTCTCCCCATCAGTGTGCCCTCTATCATCATGTGTTCTCATCAGAGTGCCCCCATAGATCAGGTTACCCCATCAGAATACCCCTTTACATCAGATGACCTCATAAGAGTGCCTGCACAGATCAGGTGTGTGATCAGTGTCCTCATGGAGCAGGTGTCCCCATCAGTGTCCTCATGGAGCAGGTGTCCCCATGGATCAGGTCTCAGCATCAGTGTACCCCCATGGAGTAGGTTTCCCCATCTGTGTCCTCATGGAGCAGGTGTCCCCATCAGTGTCCCCGTGGATTAGGTGTCCCCATCAGTGTCCTCGTGGATCTGGTGTCCCCATGGATCAGGTGTCCCCATCAGTGTCCTCATGGATCAGGTGTCCTCATCAGTGTCCCCGTGGATCAGGTGTCCACATCAGTGTGCCCCCATGAAGTAGGTGTCCCCATCAGTGTCCTCATGGAGCAGGTGTCCCCATCAGTGTTCTCATGGAGCAGGTGTCCCCATCAGTGTCCTCATGAAGCAGGTGTCCCCATCAGTGTGCCCCCATGGAGTAGGTGTTCCCATCAGTGTCCATGGATCAGGTGTCACTATCAGTGTCCAGATGGATCAAGTGTCCCCATCAGTATCCCCATGGATCAGGTGTCTCCATCAGTGTCCTCATGGATCACGTGTCCCAATCAGTGTCCCCAAAGATCAAGTGTCCCCATCAGTGTCCTCATGGTTCAGGTGTCCCCATAAGTGTCTTAATGGAGCAGGTGTCCTTATCAGTGTCCCTATAGATCAGGTGTCCACATGGATTAGGTGTCCCTGTCAGTGTCCTTGTGGAGCAGGTGTCCCCATCAGTTGTGCCCCCATGGATCAAGTGTCCCCATCAGTGTCCTCATGGATCAGGTGTCCCCATCAGTGTCCCCAGAGATCAGGTGTCCCCATCAGTGTCCTCATGGATCAGGTGTCCCAATGGATCAAGTGTGCCCATCAGTGTCTTCATGGAGCAGGTGTCCCCATCAGTGTCTCCAAGGATTAGGTGTCCCATCAGTGTCCTCATGGAGCAGGCATCCCCATCAGTGCGCCCCCATGGAGTAGGTGTCCCCATCAGTGTCCATGGACCAGGTGTCCCCATGGATCAAGTGTCTCCATCAGTGTCCTCATGGAGCAAGTGTCCCCATCAGTGTCCTCGTAAATTAGGTGTCCCCATCAGTGTTCTTATGGAGCAGGTGTCCCCATCAGTGTCCTCATGGATCAGGTGTCCCCATCAGTGTCCTCATGGATCAGGTGTACCCATCAGAGTGTCCATGGATCAGGTGTCCCCATCAGTGTCCTCATGGATCAGGTGTCCCAATCAGTATCCTCATGGAGCGGGTGTCCCCATCAGTGTCTGTAT
Source organism: Aquarana catesbeiana (assembly GCF_042186555.1). Classification (NCBI taxonomy): domain Eukaryota; kingdom Metazoa; phylum Chordata; class Amphibia; order Anura; family Ranidae; genus Aquarana; species Aquarana catesbeiana. The sequence goes on from NC_133324.1 coordinate 277,750,001, forward strand.
GGAGCAGGTGTCCCCATCAGTGTCCCATGGATCAGGTGTCTCCATGGACCCAGTGTGCCCTTCAGTGTCCTCATGGAGCAAGTGTCCACATCAGTGTCCTCATGAATCAGGTGTCTTCATCAGTGTCCTCATGGATCAGATGTCCCCATCAGTGTCCTTATGGAGCAGGTGTCCCCATCAGTGTCCTCATGGATCAGGTGTCCCCATCAGTGTCCTCATGGATCAGGTGTACCCATCAGAGTGTCCATGGATCAGGTGTCCCCATCAGTGTCCTCATGGATCAGGTGTCCCCATAAGTGTCTTAATGGAGCAGGTGTCCTTATAGATCAGGTGTCCACATGGATCAGGTGTCCCTGTCAGTGTCCTCGTGGAGCAGGTGTCCCCATAAGTTGTGCCCCCATGGAGTAGGTGTCCCCATCAGTGTCCCTATGGATCAAGTGTCTCCATCAGTGTCCTCATGGATGAGGTGTTCCCATGGATCAAGTGTCCCCATCAGTGTCCTCATGGAGCAGGTGTCCCCATCAGTGTCTCCATGGATTAGGTGTCCCATCAGTGTTCTCATGGAGCAGGTGTCCCCATCAGTGTGCCCCCATGGAGTAGGTGTCCCCATGGATCAAGTGCCCTCATGGAGCAGGTGTCCCCATAAGTTGTGCCCCCATGGAGTAGGTGTCCCCATCAGTGTCCATGGATCAGGTGTCCCCATCAGTATCCCTATGGATCAAGTGTCCCCATCAGTGTCCTCATGGATCAGGTGTCCCCATGGATCAAGTGTCCCCATCAGTGTCCTCATGGAGCAGGTGTCCCCATCAGTGTCTCCAAGGATTAGGTGTCCCATCAGTGTCCTCATGGAGCAGGTGTACCCATCAGTGTGCCCCCATAGAGTAGGTGTCCCCATCAGTGTCCATGGATCAGGTGTCCTCATGGAGCAGGTGTTCCCATCAGTGTACTCATGGATCAGATGTTTCCATGGATCAAGTGTCCCCAACAGTGTCCTCATAGAGCAAGTGTCCCCATCAGTGTCCCTGTGAATCAGGTGTCTTCATCAGTGTCCCCATGGATCAGGTGTCCCCATCAGTGTCCTTATGGAGCAGGTGTCCCCATCAGTGTCCTCATGGACCAGGTGTCCCATCAGTGTTCATGGATCAGGTGTACCCATCAGAGTGTCCATGGATCAGGTGTCCCCATCAGTGTCCTCATGGATCAGGTGTCCCAATCAGTGTCCTCATGGAGCAGGTGTCCCCATCAGTGTCTGTATGGAGCAGGTGTCCCTATCAGTGTCCTCATGAAGCAGGTGTCCCCATGGATCAGGTGTCCCTATCAGTGTCCTATGGATCAGGTGTTTCCATGGATCTAGTGTCCACTTCAGTGTCCTCATGGAGCAGGTGTCCCCATCAGTGTCCTCATGAAGCAGGTGTCCCCATGGATCAGGTGTCCCTATCAGTGTCCTCATGGATCAGGTGTTTCCATCAGTGTCCTCATGGATCAGGTGTCCCCATCAGTGTCCCCATGGATCAGGTGTCCCCATCAGTATCCTCATGGAGCAGGTGTCCCCATCAGTGTCCTCATGGATCAGGTGTCCCCATCAGTGTCCTTATGGAGCAGGTGTCCCCATCATTGTCCCCATGGATCAGGTGTCCCCATCAATGTCCTCATGGATCAGGTGTCCCCATCAGTGTCCTCACGGCTCAAGTGTCTCTATCAGTGTCCTTATGGATCAAGTGTCCCCGTCAGTGTCCTCATGAATCAGGGGTCCCCATCAGTATCCTCATGGATCAGGTGTCCCCATCAGTATCCTCGTGGATCAGGTGTCCCCATCAGTGTCCCCATGGATCAGGTGCCCCCCTCAGTGTCCCCATAGATCAGGTGTCCCCATCAGTGTCCCCATGGATCAGGTGTCCCCATCAGTATCTCCATGGATCAGGTTTCCTCATCAGTGTCCTCATGGATTAGGTGTCCACATCAGTGTCCTCATGGATAAAGTGTCCTGATAGATCAGGTGTCCCCATCAGTGTCCTCGTGGATCAGGTATCCCCATCAGTGTCCTCATGGAGCGGATGTCCCCATGGATCAGGTGTCACCATCAGTGTGCCCACATGGAGTAGATGTCCCCATCTGTGTCCCCATGGAGCAGGTGTTCCCATCAGTGTCCCCATGGATTAGGTGTCCCCATCAGTGTCCTCATGGAGTAGGTGTCCCCATCAGTGTCTCCATGGCTTAGGTGTCCCCATTAGTGTCCTGATAGATCAGGTGTCCCCATCAGTGTCCTCGGGGATCAGGTATCCTCATCAGTGTCCTCATGGAGCAGGTGTCCCCATGGATCAGGTGTCACCATCAGTGTGCCCACATGGAGTAGATGTCCCCATCTGTGTCCCCATGGAACAGGTGTTCCCATCAGTGTCCCCATGGATTAAGTGTCCCCATTAGTGTCCTCATGGAGCAGGTGTCCCCATCAGTGTCCCCATGGAGCAGGTGTCCCCATCAGTGTCCTCATGGATTAGGTGTCCCCATCAGTGTCCTCATGGATCAGGTGCCCCCATTAGTGTCCTCATGGATCAGGTGTTCCCATCAGTGTCCTCATGAAGCAGTTGTCCCCATGGATCAGGTGTCCCTATCAGTGTCCTCATGGATCATCCCCACTAGGGATGAGCCGAACACCCCCCCAGTTCGGTTTGCACCAGAACCTGCGAACGGACCGAAAATTTGCGCAAACTTTAGAACCCTATTGAAGTCTATGGGACTCAAAGGTTAGAAATTAAAAGTGCTAAATTTAAAGGCTAATTTGCATGGTATTGTCCTAAAAAGGGTTTGGGGACCCGGGTCCTGCCCCAGGGGACATGTATCAATGCAAAAAAAAGTTTTAAAAACAGCCGTTTTTTCAGGAGCAGTGATTTTAATGATGCTTAAAGTGAAAAAAAAAAGAAGAATTATATTCCTTTAAATATCGTACCTGGTGAGGCAAACGGAATGGGTACCCCCCCCCCCCAGTCCATTACCAGGCCCTTTGGGTCTTGTATGGATATTAAGGGGAACCCCACACCCAAATGAAAAAAAAGGAAAGGCGCTATATACTCTGAACAGCAAACAAGACAGGGACTGTAGGTTTGTTGTTAAGTAGAATCTGTTTGTAATTTTTGAACTGGTACATTTTTAAAGTGTAGCTCCAGCCAAAAAATCTATTTTTAAGCTTTTTGGAAAACATAGGGAAGGGTTACCACCCCTGTGACATTTGTTTTGCTGTCTGTGCACAACTTCAGAAGATTTCACCTCACTTTCTCCCAATGACAAATGTTTTTTGACAATTTAGGGTTTTTAGTGAAACAAGGATTGGTGATAAAGCATCAGTGGAGAGGAGACACGTTTTTCCCATATTAACTCTTACAGGAGAGAATTTCCCTTCCTAGGGGTAGATTTCATCTCACTTCCTGTTGTCTCCTTCCGTTTGCAAGTAGGAGTCGTTTGTGAGTTGGATGTTTGAAAGTAGGGGCCTGCCCTATATACTCTGCAGAAATTGCGGCCTTAGGTGTTGGTGTTGCCACAACACTGTAAGCCCTCACAGTTACTCTTGGTGGGCGCAGAAATGGGCTCTGCTGTGAAATATTAGATCAAGAATTGTAATTACATGCCCCTGTTGAACAGGGTCAGAAAAATTGGGCCTTTGGTGGTGGTGGTGCTGGTGCCACAACACTGTAAGTCCTCACAGTTACTCTTTGTGGGCACAGAAACGGGCCCTGCTGTGAAATATTAGATCAAGAATTGTAATTATATGCACCTGTTGAACAAGGGCAGAAAAATTGGGCCTTTGGTGGTGGTGGTGTTGCCACAACACTGTAAGTCCTCACATTTACTCTTGGTGGGAGCTGGAACGGGCACTGCTGTGAAATATTAGATCAAGAATTGTAATTACATGCACCTGTTGAACAGGGGCAGAAAAATTGGGCCTTTGGTGGTGGTGGTGGTGGTGTTGCCACAACACTGTAAGTCCTCACAGTTACTCTTGGTGGGAGCTGGAACGGGCCCTGCTGTGAAATATTAGAACAAAAATTGTAATTACATGTCCCTGTTGAACAGGGGCAGAAAAATTGGGCCTTAGGTACTGGTGCCACAACACTGCAACCCTTCACAGATACTCTAGTTGGAACGCAGGAATGAGCCCTCCTGCAAAATATTGCATCAAAAATTGTAATTACACGCCCCTGTTAAACAGGGGCTGAAAAACTGGGCCTTAGGCACTGGTGCTGGTGCCACAACACTGCAACCCCTCACAGATACTCTAGTTGGAGCGCAGGAACGAGCCCTGCTGCAAAGTATTGCATCAAAAATTGTAATTACATTCCCCTGTTAAACAGGGGCTGAAAAATTGGGCCTTAGGCACTGGTGCTGGTGCCACAACACTGCAACCCCTCACAGATACTCTAGTTGGAGCGCAGGAACAAGCCCTGCTGCAAAGTATTGCATCCAAAATTGTAATTACACGCCCCTGTTAAACAGGGGCTGAAAAATTGGGCCTTAGGCACTGGTGCTGGTGCCACAACACTGCAACCCCTCATAAATACTCTGCAGGACAGGCCAGTAGCTCAATTGCATACTGTGCAAGCTCTGGCCAGTGATCCATCCTCAAGACCCAGTAACCCAGAGGATTTTCGGTGGGAAAGGTGTCCAAGTCAGATCTTGCCCCTAGGTATTCCTGCACCATGTAAAACAGACACTGGCAATGGTTTCTGGAACCGACCATACCTTGGCGCTGCGGACTAAAAAATTGTCTGGACGCATTTGTCAGACGGCCGCCTTCTCCACCACTCCTTCTTTGACTGACCGAAGCCTCAGCAACACATTGTCCAGGAACAGGAGTTTGTAACCTCCCAGTCTCTGGGAACACGTTGCACAGACCTTTCTGCAAGGCCTCCCGAAGATGTTTCATCCTCTGCTCCCTCTGCAACGGCAAGATAAGGTCTGCAACCTTACCCTTGTAACATGGATCAAGGAGGGTTGCCAGCCAGTATTGATCCCTCTCCTTGATACCACGAATACGAGGATCCTTCCGCAGGCTTTGCAGGATCAGGGAGGCCATGTAGCGTAGGTTTGCTGAGGCATTCGGTCAGGAGTCCTCTGGGTCACTAAGGATGACATGATCCGCAGCCACCTCCTCCCAGCCACGTACAAGTCCATGGGTTTCTTGGGACTGTAAATGATCCCTTAAAGACTGCTGCTGATGCTGAGTGCCAGGATCCACCTCCATGCTGACACAATCCTCCTCTTTCTCGTCCTCCTCCTTGTCCTCCTCCTGTGTGATCGGCGGGCACGCAGGAACACTAGGATAAAGGGGGCCTTGAGAGCTAAGGAAGTCCTCCTCTTCCTGCCTCTGTTCTGCCTCAAGTGCCCTGTCCATTATTCCTCGCAGCGTGTGCTCCAACAGGTGGACAAGGGGGACAGTGTCACTGATGCATGCACTGTCACTGCTCACCATCCTCGTGGCCTCCTGAAATGGTGACAGGATAGTGCATGCATCCCTGATCATGGCCCACTGGCGTGGGGAAAAAAACAAGCTCCCCTGACCCTATCCTGGTGCCATAGTCGCACAGGTACTCATTGATGGCCCTCTGCTGCGTGTGCAGCCGCTGCAGCATGGCCAATGTTGAGTTCCACCTTGTGGGCATGTCACAGATTAGGCGGTTCTTGGGCAGGTTAAATTCCTTTTGGAGGTCAGCCAGCTGAGCACTGGCATTATATAACCTGCGGAAATGCACACAGACTTTCCTGGCCTGCCTCAGGACATCCTGTAAGCCCGGGTACCTGCCCAAGAACCGCTGCACCGCCAAGTTAAGGACGTGAGCCAAACAGGGCACATGGGTCAGTTGTCCCTGTCAGAGGGCGGAGAGGAGGTTGGTGCCATTGTTGCAAACCACCATACCTGCCTTAAGCTGGCGTGGCGTCAACCACCTCTGAACCTGCCCCTGCAGAGCTGACAGAATCTCTGCCCCAGTGTGGCTCCTGTCCCCCAAGCATACCAGCTCAAGCACCGCATGGCATCTTTTGGCCTGCGTGCTTGCGTAGCCCCTTGAACGCCTACGGAGCACCGCTGGTTCCGAAGACAAATCAGCACAGGAAGAGGCCATTGAGGAAGAAGAAGTGGAGGGGGTGGAGGAGAGAGGTGTGGCAGAATCACCACTAGTATTATTTTGGAGGCGTGGTGGCAGAACAACCTCCAACACTACTGCACCCTGTCCTGCATCCTTCCCAGCTGCCAGAAGAGTCACCCAGTGCGCGGTGAAAGATAGGTAACATCCCTGTCCATGCCTGCTGGACCATGAGTCAACAGTAATATGTACTTTACCGCTGAACGCCCTGTCCAGCGAGGTAAAGATATTGCCTTCCACATGCCGGTAGAGAGCCGGAATCGCCTTCCGTGAGAAAAAGTGGAGTTTGGGAACCTGGCACTGAGGAAGCGCACATTCCACAAACTCACGGAAGGGGGCAGAGTCTACCAACTGAAAAGGCAGCAGTTGAAGTTCTAGCAATTTAGCCAAGCTAGCATTCAACCGCTGGGCATGTGGATGGCTGGGAGCGAACTTCTTTTGGCGGTGCAGCAGCTGGGGCAGGGAAATTTGCCTGGTACAATCTGACGTCGGTTTACAGATAGCAGATTGCCCCCAAGTACTTGGCTGTGACACACCTAATTCTACACCTTCATTCCTCTCAGTGCAGGTCTCAGAGAGGACTGAAGGTATAGTGGGGTTGGAGATCCCAGCTAATTAGGAGCAAGGAGAGGTCCTCTTTGTTCTTTGGTGTGGATCTTTTAGGTACACTTGCCAACGAACTGCATAGCAGGTAAACATATGTCTGGTCAAGCATGTGGTGCCCAAGCGGGAGATGTTTTGGATACGCTTGAGACATATGTTGCAAATAGCAGCGGTGGGATCTGATGCGCTCGTCTCAAAAAAGGCCTACACCAAAGAAATTTTGGAATAACGGGCAGACAGCAGCGCCCTGCACATGCGGAGCTCTGAGGTGTGATGCAGTCGGTGTGCTGCCCTTAAGTTGGCCCCTGGAGGGCATCCTGCCTCATTGGTGATGTGCCTCCTCCTCCTCCTCCCTCCTATCAGGCACCCACGTGGAGTCAGTGACCTCATCATCCCCTCCCTCTTCATCACTGGAGCAAAGCTGGCAGTATGCTGCAGCTGGGGGAACATGACTGCCAGATCGCTGTCCTTCTTGGGCACCCCTTCTCTCTGGGCTCATGTTACTGCCTTCCTCTAGCTGGGTACCATCATCAGAGCCTTCAAAACGCTGGACATCCTCTTGGAGCATGTACCCAACACTGTGGTCAAACAGTTCGGGGGACTCCTCAGGAGGACATGGTGGGGCTAGGGAAGGAGTGACTGATGCCATTGAGCCGAGGGAAGAGGCCGCGTTGGCAGCTGCTTTGCCAGACAAAATACCCTGAGCCTGGGTGAGAGAGGATGAGGAGGATGAGGACGGCTTGGTCATCCACTCTACCAAGTCTTCGGCATGTTGCGGCTCAACACGTCCAGCTGCCGAAAAAAAGGACAAGCGTGTCCCATGGCCACGTGCTGATAAGGATGCACTGTCTCCATGACCAGCACTGTTGCCTCTAGACACAGAGCCTGCTTGCCCTCTTTTATTGGCTTGTGACCGTCTGCCTCTCCTTGTTGGCCTTCCAGACATACTAATGGCCTGCAGTGAGATGTAGCTGCACAAAGCTGGGATGTATATATATACTGATACTGCAGTTAGCAGAATCAACTGCCTGCCTGTAGTATTATTAGTATGTGAACACCAGCAATTGTCTTCAGGTAGCTTTAGGTGCACACTGTGCAGAGGACACAGTACACTAACTGTAAATCCTGTAGCTGCCTGCCTGTGGTATTAATATAGGATCAGAAGAACACCACCAATTTTCTTCAGGTAGCTTTAGGTGTACACTGTGCAGAGGACACAGTACACTAACTGTAAATACTGTAGCTGCCTGCCTGTGGTATTAATGGGCGCATAACAACAGCAATTTTCTTCAGGTAGCGTTAGGTGCACACTGTGCAGAGGAAGCAGTACACTAACTGTAAATACTGTAGCTGCCTGCCTGTGGTATTAATAGGATCAGAAGAACACCACCAATTTAATTCAGGTAGCTTTAGGTGCACACTGTGCAGAGGACACCGTACACTAACTGTAAATCCTGTAGCTGCCTGCCTGTGGTATTAATATAGGATCAGAAGAACAACACCAATTTTCTTCAGGTAGCTTTAGGTGCACACTGTGCAGAGGACACAGTACACTAACTGTAAATACTGTAGCTGCCTGCCTGTGGTATTAATAGGAGCAGAACAACAGCAATTGTCTCCAGGTAGCTTTAGGTGTACACTGTGCAGAGGACGCAGTACACTAACTGTAAATACTGTGGTTGCCTGCCTGTGGTATTAATATAGGATCAGAAGAACACCACCAATTTAATTCAGGTAGCTTTAGGTGCACACTGTGCAGAGGACACAGTACACTAACTGTAAAATACTATAGCTGCCTGCCTGTGGGATTAATAGGAGCAGAACATCAGCAATTGTCTCCAGGTAGCTTTAGGTGCACACTGTGCAGAGGACGCACTACACTAACTGTAAATACTGTAGCTGCCTGCCTGTGGTATTAATAGGATCAGAAGAACACCACTAATTTTCTTCAGGTAGCTTTAGGTGCACACTGTGCAGAGGACACAATACACTAACTGTAAATACTGTAGCTGCCTCCCTGTGGTATTATTAGGAGCAGAACAACAGCAATTTTCTTCAGGTAGCTTTAGGTGCACACTGTGCAGAGGATGGAGTACACTAACTGTAAATACTGTAGCTGCCTGCCTGTGGTATTAATATAGGATCAGAAGAACACCACCAATTTAATTCAGGTCGCTTTAGGTGCACACTGTGCAGAGGATGCACTACACTAACTGTAAATACTGTAGCTGCCTGCCTGTGGTATTAATAGGATCAGAACACTTCTAATTTTCTTCAGGTAGCTTTAGGTGCACACTGTGCAGAGGACGCACTACACTAATTTGTAAATACTGCAGCTGCCTGCGGTACTGTACTAATAGGATCAGAAGAACACCACCAATTTTCTTCAGGTAGCTTTAGGTGCACACTGTGCAGAGGGCACACTACACTAACTTGTAAATACTGCAGCTGCCTGCGATACTAATAGGATCAGAAGAACACCACCAATTTTCTTCAGGTAGCTTTAGGTGCACACTGTGCAGAGGACGCACTACACTAACTTGTAAATACTGCAGCTGCCTGCAGTACTGTACTAATAGGATCAGAAGAACACCACCAATTTTCTTCAGGTAGCTTTAGGTGCACACTGTGCAGAGGACGCACTACACTAATTTGTAAATACTGAATCTGCCTGCGGTACTGTACTAATTGGATCAGAAGAACATCACTAATTTTCTGCAGGTAGCTTTAGGTGCACACTGTGCAGAGGACGCACTACACTAACTTGTAAATACTGCAGTTGCCTGCGGTACTGTACTAATAGGATCAGAAGAACACCACCAATTTTCTTCAGGTAGCTTTAGATGCACACTGTGCATGGATCAGGTGTCCCCATCACTGTCCCCATGGATCAGGTGTCCCCATCAGTGTCCTCGTGGATCAGGTGTCCCCATCAGTGTCCTCACGGCTCAAGTGTCTCTATCAGTGTCCTCATGGCTCAAGTATCTCTATCAGTGTCCTCATGGATCAGGTGTCCCCATCAGTGTCCTCATGGATCAGGTGTCCCCCTCAGTGTCCCCATGGATCAAGTGTCCCCCTCAGTGTCCCCATGGATCAGGTGTCCCCCTCAGTGTCCCCATGGATCAGGTGTCCCCCTCAGTGTCTCCATGGATCAAGTGTCCCTATTAGTGTCCCCATGGATCAGGTGTCCCCATCAGTATCTGCATGGATCAGGTTTCCCCATCAGTGTCTTCATGGATTAGGTGTCCTCATCAGTTTCCTCATGGATCAAGTGTCCTGATGGATCAGGTATCCCCATCAGTGTCCCCATGGAACAGGTGTCACCATCAGTGTGCCCCCATGGAGTAGATGTCCCTATCTGTGTCCCAATGGAGCAAGTGTTCCCATCAGTGTCCCCATTGATTAGGTGTCCCCATCAGTGTCCTCAATGAGCAGGTGTCCCCATCAGTTTCCTCATGGATCAGGTGTCCCCATCAGTGTCCCCGTGGATCAGGTGTCCCCATCAGTGTCACCATGGATCAGGTGTCCCAACAGTGTCCCCACGGATCAAGTGTCCCCATCAGTGTCCTCATGGATCAGGTGTTCCCATCAGTGTCTTCATGGAGCAGGTGTCCCCATCAGTGTCCTCATGGATCAGGTGTCTCCATCAGTGTCCCTATGGACCAGGTGTCCCAAAGGATCAGGTGTTTCCATCAGTGTCCTTGTGGAGCAGGTGTCCCCATCAGTGTCCTCATGGAGCAGGTGTCCCCATCAGTTGTGCCCCCATGGAGTAGGTGTCCCAATCAGTGTCCATGGATCAGGTGTCCCCATGGATCAAGTGCCTCCATTTTCTGAGTGCTGGACTGGAGGACTGAAGGACTGCTTCTGCTACCATCCAGGTAGGGGGGACTTGTCGTTCATTGCGGGGGCTGGAGGCAGAGAAGCGGGTGTGTTATCATTGTCCTGAACTTGATCTGGGGGAGAGGAGGCAAAGTCAGGGCGGGGAAAGAGGAGGAGAAGGAGGGGCAGGAGAGTGATAGTGAAGGCAACAGCTGAAGTTCGCAGCGCCCGTGGCTGTGCTGTACTGCTGCCTGTCACCGTGTCTGCTTTGTTGGGCTGAGCTATATAAATGTGTAAGCAGAGCCGGCGCCAGCATAAGCTCTTCTCGAGGGACCCCCAGCTTTAGTGCCCCCCTCTCCTGGTGCCCTAAGGTGGCCGCCTTAGTTGACTATACTGGCGCCGGCCCTGCCCACAAAGGGCATTTGCTCTGGATTTGACAGTCTGTGTTGGATCAATTTGTCAGTGCTAGCTGGTTCTGGGAGATATAGTTCTACAAGCAAGATTGTGCTGGAGGTAGAAGAGGAGCAGTGTATATATACTTGATGTGTATAGTTGTGTCCCAGAAGAATTCCTTGTTGATCAAGTGGGCATTCCCATAATAACACTATCCCCTTTCAAGTTCAATCTCCCTTATAAAATACAAAAATAAAGCTGCAAGGACTGATTCCTGTCTCCAGAGTGTGTGGAAAATTTGTGTGCCTGGCTGTGCAGGGTGGGAAATACCCATATTCACCAGCAGCTCCTACGGGAGTAGCGCTACACTAAATTAAAATAGAACAGGATTAAAAGTGAAAATTACATGTCACAGTTCATCAGGTCTTTTGGTTTGTGCAGAGTCCAGTTTGCATGTAGAGCAGTCCAATCTGATATATCATTCTTCATAGATCCGAAGGTAACTGAGAGCTACAGAGCTGCAAATTAAGCCATCTTTTCTGGTCTCTGGAGAAGGCATTCCACCACCAGTCAAAGGATCTGAGGTGTGTTAAAGTGTTTTATTATGCCGCAGCAGGCACTTCCTCAATGCCAAATATTTTAACTTTATCTTTATTTCCAGATGACAAGGATTTACAATCTCACAACCAGCATACTATTGAACAGAATGAAGTTATAATTTGATAGACACCAAATATGATATGAATCATATGTATATTTTTCTTAGGAGGTGTAATGTGTCCCCTCAGCCATTTACATCTAGTGATATAAGCTAGGGCTGGGGAAAAAATCGATTTTAATCTTGAATCGAGTTGTGAGCTCAAATCGATTCAGATTTGAAGAAAATCGATTTTTTTGAATTTTTTTTTTAATTTGAATACAGCCTCATGTGTCCTCTGTGCAGTCCACTCTGCAAAGCTGTCATCGGGGCCCCAATTCACAGGCAATCTCATGCAGTATATCCACAGTCTCTAATAACCTCATGCAGTATATCCACAGTCTCTGATAACCTCATGCAGTATATCCGCAGTCTCTGTTAACCGTCATGCAGTATAACCACAGTCTCTGATAACCGTCATGCAGTATATCCGCAGTCTCTGATAACCGTCATGCAGTATATCCGCAGTCTCTGATAATCTCATGCAGTATATCCGCAGTCTCTGATAACCGTCATGCAGTATATCCACAGTCTCTGATAACCATCATGCAGTATATCCGCAGTCTCTGATAAGCGTCATGCAGTATATCCGCAGTCTCTGATAACCTCATGCAGTATATCCTCAGTCTCTGATAACCATCATGCAGTATATCCACAGTCTCTGATAACCATCATGCAGTATATCTGCAGTCTCTGATAACCGTCAAGCAGTCTATTCGCAGTCTCTGATAACCGTCATGCAGTATATCCTCAGTCTCTGATAACCATCATGCAGTATATCCGCAGTCTCTGATAACCGTCATGCAGTATATCCGCAGTCTCTGATAACCGTCATGCAGTATATCCGCAGTCTCTGATAACCGTCATGCAGTATATCCCTAGTCTCTGATAACCGTCATGCAGTATATCCACAGTCTCTGATAACCGTCATGCAGCATATCCACAGTCTCTGATAACCGTCATGCAGTATATCCGCAGTCTCTGATAATCTCATGCAGTATATCCACAGTCTCTGATAACCTCATGCAGTATATCCGGCATCCGCAGTCTCTGACAACCTCATGCAGTATATCCACAGTCTCTGATAACCTCACACTGACTTTTCCGTTAGAGAAAGGGTTTGCCTTTGCAATTTTGTTTGTTGATGCACTTTAATTAATATAATAAAAAAAAATCGGATTTGAATCGTGAATCGAGTTTTTTATAAAAAAATCATAGATTTTTTTGGGGGGGAAATCTCCCAGCCCTATAAGCATGTTTGGTGCCTTTTTTGAAGGTATCTCCATTACAATCAGATATATGAAATATATATGAACCAGAGTTTGGCTTTGGTAGTTAAACCCTAACAGCCCTCATCACGTCCAGACAATGGTGAGAGATCTTTTTGTGATGAGTCCTTGTTTATTTAAATAAAGACTAGAGATGAAACACCTTTGCATCATGTATATATGGAGCAACAGAGTATTGTGTGGGATTATGGTGGTGCCAAAAGTCATAGAAAACCACTTTACATATAAAACAAATAAAGTTTATACACATAAAGTTAAAAAATGGGTTCAATAAAAATACATTTATATGTTTACATCATGTCATTGATCATTGGTGTCCAAAATGTGGATGGTCAAAACGTGATGTATGATCCCAACAGGGCTGGACTGGGACAAAAATTTGGCCCTGGACTTCACCCAGACCGGTCCACTTTAATTTTGCAAACACGCACAAAAACAGTATATAAACTATACGCAATTGCGCGATATAGATACATATTGAGTTTGGGATGGATCTAAGGGAAGCGGTGCGGCCTTTGTATGGGGCATCGGAACGGCCCAGGGGAAAATTGCCCCCCTGCCCCCCGGTAGGGTGACCACATCTGCAGACTGCTATTCAGGGACAATTTTGCCAAGGATGGGGGTGGGGGGGGGGGGGTGTAATGTAGTCTCAGGGTTGACAGGGAATTCAGCAGTGGGGGTGATTTGTCAGAAAAATGGCTGGTGCTAGCACTGAAATCATCCCGACACCATGCTTAATATGGTGTCAGGATGATCAAATCACAGTATTTCTATTACTACATTTATAATGAAATATAATGAAATAGTTCAACTCTTCATAATGCAGAATCAGTGGGAACCCTGAGCTTGTCACTTGCCACCAGATGCAGCGTGTCACTTGCCACCATTGCCTGCCACCAGATGCAGCTTGTCACTTGCCACCAAATTCAGCGAGTCACCATTGCCTGCAACCAGATGCAGCATGTCATTTGCCACTGTCACCTGTCACCAGATGTAGCATGCCACTTGCCACCACCGCCTGCCACCAGATGCAGCGTATCACTTTCCACTGTCTCCTGCCACCAGATGCAGCTTGTCACTTGCCACCTGATGCAGCGTGTCACCATTGCCTGCCACCAGATGCAGCGTGTCACTTTCCACCATCGCCTGACACCATATGCTGCGTGTCACATGCCATGTCACCTGCCACCAGATGCAGCATGCCACTTGCCACCAGATGCAGTGTGTCACTTGCCACCGTCGACTGCCACCAGATGCAGCATGTCACTTGCCACCATCATCTGCCACCCAGATGCAGCGTGTCACTTGTCACCGTCACCTGCTGCCAGAGAGAGGGCAGGGAGAGGAGGACAGAGAGTGGGGGAACAGGGAGAAAGAGAGGGGGAGAGGAAAGAGAGGAAGACAGGGAGAGAGAGGGAGGGGACAGAGATTGGGGGACGGGGCAGAGAGAGGGGGCAGGGAGAGAGAGAGGGGGAGGGGGCAGAAAGAGGGGGGACAGGGAGGGGGGCAGGGAAAGAGAGAGGGGGACAGGGAGGGGGGCAGAGATAGGGGGGACAGGGAGGGTGGCAGAGAGAGGGGTCAGGGTCTGATCAGGGACAGTGCTCAGCTCACAGTGCTCACAGGGACAGTGCTCAGAGAGGGGCGGGAGAAGCAGTGTGTGTCACAAGCTGGCTCAAGCATTCTGGACGGAGCAGTGTGTGGATCCCCTCTTCTAGGGCAGCACTGAGCCGGCTGTCACACGCTGCCCACACACTGACACCAGGGATGATCCGGAGGATGGAGCGTCAGCGGCTGTCGGAGGATTTCTGTCCCCACCCACCAGCGTGCCCTTTTGGACAGCTATTGCAGCAGCAGAGCCAAAGGAAATGCTCCAAAAGCCTGTTGGCTCTGTGCTACAGGTGGTGGGCGGGCCGGCAACGATAAGAAGCACTGAAACAATGAAGCTCCCAGCACGCTCCCACCATCCTGGCCCAGTCCACCGCTGAATTGCCACCTGGGTCCCATGGTAGGGCTGGCCCTGGGCAGTACAGTGGTGCTCAAATTAATGGCTGTGCGAGCCACACAGCCATTACTTTGACAGGCTGTCTGTCACTGAAGACGGCCCACTGAGCCATCGGCCCACCAGGAAACTCCCAGTAGTCCCGATGGCCAGTACATGCCTGGATCCCAACATGTATCGCCAGGATTGGCTTCTTCAGGGGATTTACAGATCACCACTGTTCACAAGACTATGGTAGAAACAAAACCATATACAGTTGTGCTCATAAGTTTACATACCCTGGCAGAATTTATGATTTCTTGGCCATTTTTCAGAGAATATGAAAGATAACACAAAAACTTTTCTTTCACTCATAGTGTTTGGCTGAAGCCATTTATTATCAATCAACTGTGTTTACACTTTTTAAATCATAATCACAACAGAAACTACCCAAATGACCCTGATCAAAAGTTTACATACCCTGGTGATTTTGGCCTGATAACATGCACACAAGTTGACACAAAGGGTTTTGAATGGCTATTAAAGGTAACCATCCTCACTTGTGATCTGTTTGCTTGTAATATGTATAAAAGGTCAATGAGTTTCTGGACTCCTGACAGACCCTTGCATCTTTCATCCAGTGCTAGTAAGTTTTTGTTTCTACCATAGTCTTGTGAACAATGGTGATCTGTAAATCCCCAGAAGAAGCAAATCCTGGAGAAATATGTTTCTCATACACGACATTTTGACCATCTACATTTTGGACACCAGTGATCAATGATATGTATATATATAAATGTATTTTTGTTAAACCCATTTTTTTTAACGTTATGTTAATAAACTTTATTTGTTTTATATGTAAAGTGATTTTATATGACTTTTGGCACCACCATAATCCCACACAATACCCTGTTGCGCCATACTGTATATACTCAATAGGGATAGGGTGCCAGATATAACACTATCACCCAACCGCCACCCAAGTTAACCTTTGCATCATGGTTTAGGTTTATGAGATTCTAATCTTCCCAAGCTGGTCGCACCAACACAGGAGCTGTTGGCTCTATAAACACTGGAGCCAGTTCCTCCTGTGCCGCCAATTTCCTCTTGTTCAGCCTGCTTACTCTCCTCCATAAAATCTGCTTTGGATGGTGCTGAATCCCGCAGGTCATCGGATTGCAAAATCAGCTCTGTCAGGCTGGCCTCAATCCCGGTGACCATGGGGGAGGCTGCCTGGACTGCATTCAAATCAGATACCTGATCTGCACATGCATCAGACAGGGATCCCATGGAATGCTCTAAAGTGCTGAAAGCTGGTCTTCATTGCAGTTCACCCTTCGCCGTCTGAAAGGCAGTAAGTAGGCTTGCTTCAGACTAGGTGTTGGTTGATGCTACCAGGGAACAGCAGGGTCCCACAAAGCCACCCGGTTTCACCTCTTCTGACAATCTGCTGCATAGCCCACACAGCAGCAGCAAGGAGTCCTTTTCAGCTCCATGGTAGAACACCAGCTCTGACACAGGGTGCAATCGAAGTTGTGTGTCCCTCTTGGGGAGTGCACCACCAGCAGAAACCATGCTACCTGGCACTGCAGCAAGGTCCTTCAAATTGGTTGCTTCACGTGGTGTCCACCTCCTTTTTTCACCACTCGACAGCTCTGCCTTGTCGCACCTTCCTCAGTGCTCACTGGTAATCCTATAACATCCTTTGGCTGGCAGTCAGCCTCCTGAAGCTGTACAGCTTGCTATCTCGGGCGGCAGGATTTACAATTATCGCCACATGTTCCAGGGCCCTCTCACCCACTGCAGCCCACCAATTCCTTTCTGTGCGGGGATGGTGGCTGGGAACCAAACCCTCTGAAGTAATCGGTGCAATATTATACAATCTAATATATCCTATATAACTATTGCATACATGTATTAATTTGTCTAATCCCTATAGTTGCTAATCTGTAAGAGTCTGATAAGCACAATGATATAACAAACACCTCTGCTTAGTAAACAAGTTACCTTTATTTCCCAATAAAATAGGAATTGTACTAAAACAGCAGAATTGGAAAAAAACTAACATAAAGGTATTACAAGAAATTGCAATGTTACAAAGCTTACAATCAGAACACAATACAAGACTTATACTTAACACATCCTATCGGATGGTCTCCAGGTGTTTCAAAGAAGGAGCTCTGCCTGCAGACATTCCTTTTTCACAAACACACTCATCCAGACCCCCTCCCTTGCCTGCCCAACTTTGCCTTTGGACGAATCACAGTATCTCTGGGGAGTTTCCTCAACAGGTTATATCATTGACCATCTTGCCATAACTGGCCTCTGGGGGCAGTGTTTGTCCATGAACTGCCATCATCTGACTGGTGTCAACTTCCACAGATACCTGGGTTCTTGATTTCCTGTATCCCAACTCATTTATCATCCCTGTCAGTTAGGTTCTCTTTGAAGTTCGCTTGCATAGCAGCTAATCAGGAAATTCTCATAGACAGATCGGAGCCAGCATTGTCATGCGCAGCTAGAAGCTTAACGGGCTACATTCCAACCTGGGGGCCAGCATCCTGTCCTTCCTGAAGTGTGAAACTTTCATTCTTTCAAAAACCATGGGAGTCTGGCTTCTCTTGGGAGTAAGGAAATATGTGTACAAAATCCAGAAATCTGATATTCATGTTGAATTCCAACATATGCCACTTTGCGCCTAAAGGGCGCATACCACCCTTCTTCAGACACAGCTCCTATTGAACAGCCATAACTATCTTAACGTGTGTCGCTCCCCAACATGTGTTTCCGAACCAGTACCTATAGAACAGTCCTTAACTGTCTTAATGTGTTGTGTTTTTCAACGTGCAGAAACAGCTCCTATGGAACAGTCAATAATGGTCTCACCGTGTTGTGCTTCTCAACATGTGCAGAAACAGCTCCTATGGAACAGTCCATAATGGTCTTAACGCGCTGTGCTTCCCAACACATGCCGCTTTGCCACTGAGTAAGACACCACCAGCATCATTCTTCCGTGACAGCTTCCATGTCACCATTCTATATATTCTTCTTTCTGACATCTTCATGAAGGGGTATAATACAGGCAAGGGGTGTCCATACACTCACCATTCACCAGCACACACCCAGAGCAGCATCTTAACCAGCTTTCAGATATAGAGTCTCGAGGAGGGACTTTTGCCCATATTACTGGCCTAAAATACACCTTTATCCCACTATACCATGACATGAATCGACCCATCACCATAATATATACATATATACCTATGATCCATCAGACTACACATCCCATTCCCAACCTCCTATACCTCCTCATTGTAGATACGGGCCAGGATTAGGCAGGTTTGCTCACAATGGCCTTTCCTACCGCAATTCTGGCATGTCAACGGTATTGCAGGGCTCTGACTTGGCAGCAAAGTCTCTAACTTGTACGTAGAGACCATACCGTCACTTCGTCCCCCAGCTTGAATAGATAACTGGGTGACCCTTCTATATAAATATCAAGTCTAACAACACATATAAATCTGCAACAATGACAAAACCCACACAATTCCATCCCTGTGTCTGGATTTAAGAGACTATGCCCAGGGTATACCATGCACCTCTACCTATGGTTAGGTTCAAGGAACCCTCTGGTTCCATGACTAACGTTACATCGGAATTCTTTAGGACAAAGAAACAAACTCGTCTATGTCCCAAATAATACCCAGGTGCTTCCTTTCCAGCAATGATCTCTCCATCCCGAACACAGAATGAAATATCTTCCCAACATTTTTCGCTCACCACCATGTATTGACCTGGCCTACAAAGGACATCATGGTCATGCTTCCGACCAAGGGAAGTATCAACCTACCTCCAGCTTCCATCTTCTCTGATCACATGTGGGTAATCTAGCCTCAAATGCAACAAGATAGAATCCCCAGTCGGTAAGCCCATTGATGCCACCAAATATACAGACCGAGTCTGCACTTCTGTATATGAGATCATACAGCATAACACCTTTCACAATCCAAACTAGTACAGCCCATCCAGGCATTCGACTACCACTTTGGATTAGTGTAAGCGACGCGTTTTGGCAAAGTCTTACTGAGCGGTGATGCTAACTCATCAGGCCTCTGTCCCTCATATAGAGACTGTACAATCAGCTCAATGCTGGTTGACACTTCCGCCTGCCACTGCGTGCACGCCAGAGCTAATGACAGAATTCTGTCCTATACCATCACATTCTCTACCAACCTCTCAACACGGTTGAGAAAATCTGGAGCCACTTTAACTTGGGTGTTTATGTGACTTTGTTGAATGTTATCAAGGATGCCACCAATCTCTCTGAGTAACAAAGCCCCGCTTATTCTCTGAAGCTATGGCTGCAAGTTTGTTCCTCAGGAGGTCGATGTCCTCTCCATTAACAACACCCATCCCAGCTCCTATTCCCCGAGTATAGTGCTGAACACATCCCTCCTCTTCCGGTTACTCCTCAGACATACGCACCCTGCATGAACCTTATTCTGTGTCTGCACATCTCTGGGAGTAAGTCACTGGTACAATGACCACACTTGATTCAGTGTATACTCAGCACATATATGGTAATAGGTTTTTATCAACCCCTGTGAGATGTTGCAGCGCCATGTGGTGAAGGCTTATTGTACCCTGGTAGCCAGCGTTTGTTCCCTTTATCTAACGGAGCATGCTCCTGTGTGTATTCACTGGCCTTCCCTGTGCCGAGTTTCAACCTCTCAGGTGAGACATCAACCAGGTGTATCCCCCCCATACAAGGAAATTTTCACCCCATTGATGTGTCACCTGGCCAACCTCTAGTCTGACCAACCGACACCTTATTATGTATAAGTGCCAGTCCCCTGGGTACCTGTACCATATTACTTCCTTTATGTCAATACATGTCATACATTAAAAACCTTTTCTTCTTTCAATTCCTCCCTCCAACAAAAAAAATAAAAAAAAATAAACACATATTTTACATTTCAGGTTCTGATGGATTGGATGTATATATTCCTTCCCCAACCTCCAACCTATCGCACATGTATTAATAGCACGTTTGCATTCATCAGAAGAGACTCCGGCAAAAATATTTCACAAGTCTTGTTGATAGGCACAGTCCTTCAGATCTAGCATTAGCCCTAAATTGTCCATAAGCAAAAATAAGTATTAAACTGAATCTTTTCATTTGTCCCTTCTCTCCTGATGTTTATCAGAACAAATTTGCAGTGTGGTGTGGTGTGGTGTGGCACAGACAAATTGCCAACTAGATGAACATCTGTCATCCATGTTCCAGAGACCTCTCCAATCTCGCTCCACCAGGACTCTGGAAGTGAAACACAAGAGCAGAATCAAATTCTTATCCATAATATCTGCTCGCTTAGTACGTTTACTTATAGTTCCTTCCTTGGAAAACAGGAACTTAGTGTACCTGGCTTCTGCAACTCTGACCAAACTATCAAAACAACCATGACCTCTTTAGGCTGAACCCACTCTAAAATAGATCCCCATGGTATGATCAAAAATTTAAAAAAACGAACGTCAGTGTTGCTTTCCAAAAATTATAATTTTACCCATTAAAAGGACAATGCATTATCTGTACTTTCAGACCTATGCACTAACCCCCCTTTCAGGTGGACAAAGCGTAAACCTTGTAACTTTTTCCACCTGAATGAACATAAAACAAAGAGAAAAAAAAAACGAAATCCAGAGGCTAGAATGGCTTCCTACTAACAACTCTTGTCTTAAATAAACAAAATGTATTCAGCTGGAGGACATATTCCCATGACCATCTATTCAGCTGCTAATTGACGGAATAGCCAATTACCCCCCTTTCAGGTGGACTAACCAATAATTTTTTCACCTGAACAAACAAAAATAAAATGGATGACTAAACAAATACCAAAAATATAAAAAAAAAATAAAAAATTAATAACAAAAAGAAATTAAAATTCTGGCCATTATCACACAAAAACAACATGGCAAGACAACCACCATAAAACAATGACAAACACTCAACTTTTAACTAAAGACATCCATGGATTTTCCTCCTGAGAAGAGTAAGTGCTCATTTCCATCTGAAAGACAATTAGTTAATGGGAAAAACAAAAAAAAAAACATCTGTACCTCATCACAACATTTGTAACTTAATTTATAACTCCTTAATCCATTAATGCCTGACCATTGTTTATCTTATTTTTTCATTGTTTGCAAACAATTACTAATTAATGAGCTCATGGTACCATATGTTCGATTATGCATTTACAATAACCTAATCCCTTGTTCTGCTAAATGTGCCCACTGTTCTCACTTTGAAGGACCTGCAAACAAAACACAGACATTAGTATCCAAACCAGTTTTATCTTCTTCCAAGGTCTCTGGAAAAAGGAAAATAAAGACAGTGATAACACACAATTATCATGACAATTGACTTTTTGAGTCCCCCACGCCTTTTTGCCATTAATTGCAATGCCAGGGGAACAATTGCTATGAATAAGGTTTAGATGTGAGCTTCATATTTAAATAAAATATGGCAAGGAAACATTGACCATAAAATTCTTAGCATCCATGCAGCTCACTAAGTGCTGCTAACATTGCTTCCCCCAGTGCTACATTTGAATAACCATGTGGCTACCTCCATTTTGACTTTACGTAATTGTTCTACATATTGATGATTTTCAGTTTGTAGTCTCCACATTTGGGTCTTAAAAGGGAAATGGGTTTGATTACTATGGCCTCCATGCTTTGGATTGCTACCCCATCTGGCCGAATAACATTGATAATGCCTTGGGGTCGTTTTTGGGTTTTTGATATCATAATTCGCCGCCCAACAATATTTTGCGATGTGACCCCCCCTTTTACACAAAAAAACATTTGAGGGCTGGTCTCTCTGTATAGGCCCTTCTTTGAGCATATGGCGTTGGAAACTCACATTGCTGGACATTATTACTACGATTACTATGCTTGGAATAACCCGACTTTACACTTTCATCGTCTGAGGAGTCATCAGACGTTTCCATTGTTTCAACTCCTGAATCAATTTCAAGCGCAGTTATAGCACTTTTATTTACCTCTCTACCATTGATTTCTGTCATAGCCACATCACTTGCAGCAATAAGAGCATCCGTTTTTTCTGCATATTTCACTTCTAGCTTTGCTGAGCACTGCGCATGTGTGGAGGGTACCTCCACCATTGCACATTCGGCTATTGCATGTTTGGAGGATAGCTCCATTATGGCTGCCTGTGCACCCTGCAATTCTGAGGTTCCCTGCTCCATGCTAGCAATGTTAAGGGCTTTACAAAATCTATGTCCATGTCTATTCCATTTAAAACGTCTGAACTCTCTCTGCCTTCCTGTACCTCTCCCTTATTACGGATACACCTGCCTTTGACCCATATTCCCTATCACTGGACTCTTGACCGAAGTCTCGCAGGATATTGACAAAATTTTGGTAGGATTTAGCATTCCTCAGAGCCATTCTAGTGGGATAGCTTACATAACACTTATTGGCCATTGAGTATATGAAACTTGTATCATCCTCCAATAAGTCAGGACAGTTGAACACTTTCGTATACAATGCAAGATACTCACTGCAGAACAATATTGGGTCATCTCCTCTCCTAAATTTCATTTGTTGTAAATCACTCATACCATTATCACAACTGTCCACAATACGCTGCAACTCTTTCCTTCGCACCTTTGCATCTGCTAAGTTATCATTAACCTGTGCAAATAACTGGCCTGCCAAAGGTCCTGGTAGCCATGCTTTCAGAAGAGAACATGCATCCTCATTACTCAAATGAAATTTAAGGACTAGAGCCTCAAATTTATTGGACAGACTCACTGGAGATTCCAGGGCATTAAATTCACCCAGAATCTGGCACAAAGTAAGTCTCTCTTGGATTGTAATCAAACTGTTATTCTGCTTCAAAGCTATGGGTGCAATAGCAGACTGTGTTTCATCACAGCCCTTCTCCTCAGTGACTGTGCAGATATTGGCCTAGTGGCATGCTCCTTTGTGCTCATTGAGCGATACTATACATTGCTCTTTAGTAAGAAGCTGGGAGTGTGCATTTGCTAATTTTCTTTCTAAAGACATAACCAACTCTTCCATCTCTGACACCTTTATTCGCAATGACTCTAAAAGTTTGCTCTTCATATCACAGTCCATGCTGCACCTCTGAAGCTGTTCTTGTAGCTCACTGTTTCTTTCTGACACATTGCCTGCTGTAGCCCGCAATTCATCTATCTCATTACTGGAGGCTGTTGCAATCTTTAGAAGGTTTTCACTGATTTCCTCTATGTCCTCCCCGAGACGTCTCCTCTCTGCTTCCCACTTCCCTTCCATTTGCTCAGATATAAATTTAATTCTGAGCAACACTGCAATTTCATTTGCCAACCTTTCTTTTTTAACTTTCTTTTTTAGCTGTTTACCCAATAATCTGCTATTATGTTGCTGACACTGAGACAATAGTACCTTACACTGGCTTTTAAGAGGGTCATCTGCACATGAATGATAACTGGCAGAAGCGTACTTTTTAACATAGGTATACACAAGTTCCATTTCACAACCATACAATCTACACAATACCCAGTTCTATTTGCACTAACATTCCAACACTACACTGAGTAATAAACCAAACTCAATTATCGTTAGCTCTTACAACTCAAGAGAAAAAAACGAATCGCTCTTCTAGCATTCAATATTCTTCATTCATTACAACTTTTACCTGATATCACTCAAAACAATTACACTTTTGCATATCCATAGAAAAGACTCACCACACTTACTGTGGCATTATCGGCTGCCTTGTATATGAGCACTTCTGTCCAGTAGGTTCTATGTGGCTTTTAGGATTACCACATGCTTTCCGGGGAATATCCATTGATATGCTAATTAGCCTACCCACACTGAAGCTTGTCTAACCTGCTTACACAATGCACACAGCTACACAGATAGACAGATACAAAACACACAGATAATAGCTGTTTAAAAGCTAACTTTTTACCTGTAGTCCCACAACCAAAAAAAAAAACAGATACCAAGCCGTTTAAAAACGAATTTGTTCCTTGTAGTTCTACAGCCTACCAGACACAAGCCACATTCTAAGACACAAGGCAGACTCTCAATCAATGCCTTCCCGTTAGGTTGCAGGCCACATTGATATCCTATCGGACCAGAGTGCTATTTCACTCTCACATGGGTAAAAATAAAAAAACTTTAAAAAAATTTTTAAATAACATATTTCTCCCACTTTTTCCTCAAAGATGTATGGTAATTCCTGTCAATCTCTAACCAAGGGTGATCAGCCCTTTTACTCGCCAGCACCTTTGGCTGGTTACAGGCCAAAAAATAGGAATTGTACTAAAACAGCAGAATTGGAAAAAAACTAACATAAAGGTATTACAAGAAATTGCAATGTTACAAAGCTTACAATCAGAACACAATACAAGACTTATACTTAACACATCCTATCGGCTGGTCTCCAGGTGTTTCAAAGAGGGAGCTCTGCCTGCAGACATTCCTTTTTCACAAACACACCTCCTCCAGACCCCCTCCCTTGCCTGCCCAACTTTGCCTTTGGACGAATCACAGTATCTCTGGGGCGTTTCCTCAACAGGTTATATCATTGACCGTCTTGCCATAACTGGCCTCTGGGGGCAGTGTTTGTCCATGAACTGCCATCATCCGACTGGTGTCAACTTCTACAGATACCTGGGTTCTTGATTTCCTGTATCCCAACTCATTTATCATCCCTGTCAGTTAGGTTTTCTTTGCTTGCATAGCAGCTAATCAGGAAATTCTCATAGACAGATCGGAGCCAGCATTGTCATGCGCAGCTAGAAGCTTAACGGGCTACATTCCAACCTGGGGGGCAGCATCCTGTCCTCCCGGAAGTGTGAAACTTTCATTCTTTCAAAAACCATGGGAGTCTGGCTTCTCTTGGGAGTAAGGAAACGTGTACAAAATCCAGAAATCTGATATTCATGTTGAATTCCAACACCCTCCCATCCTTTCTTCCAGTCTTCCTAGGTATTGGTTGTGGATGACTTTATGGTACAGATGCAAACAGAGGTCAGGACTCAGCAAAACCACTTCTTTACTCAAAAAGGTTGTATGCAGCATTACAGTCAGGCAATTCATATGGAGCCTGCATGTGGGAGGCATTTGGACCTGCATAAAGATCCAGCATATCTGCCCTGCCTAGACACTCTGACCAACCATGGGTATGCTATATGCTCCTCCTGTCCATTGAGATACCCCCATACCTGCAAGACTGTCCAGTGCGGGAGAGAGGCCCCGCACAGACCCCTTCCATGGGGGGAGCGTCTAACATCTCTTTCTTTCATCTCAGACTTCCCAACCACTGAGCCTTCTGTTAAATCAGGTTAGGGAGTCTTTAAACAAGACATTCAGATGACATAGTAAATCCAGATCTTTTTTTTTTTTTTTTTTATTGATAATGATACAAAAATTTACAGACATTACAAAGCACACTGTGTTATGGTACAATTAAACAAAACCATAAGAAAAATTACAAAGAAACTTAACTATTAGCAGCCATCACTGCAGTGCGCAGTGATAATTACAAACATTTATAGAGGTGCAAAAAGTAACTGATTGCAATGTATTGTTTTTTCCCCTTTTTTCTTCCCTACTCTTCCCACCCACCCTTAATCTGCTTCCCATCTTACCTCCCCCCTCCCCTCCCCACTAAACAGCGCAACAGTTAGGTTTATTAGCCCTGGGATCCTCGACATTCTGCATCCGCCTAAACCCGAGTGGAGCATGCTCCTACACCCAGGTTTAACCGGTTTTGGGCCTTTATTCTCCCTTGCACCCATAGGGGGTCAGAGGAGAATTCATTCAGAAGAGGTGCCGTATATTCAGTTCCTGAAGCCAGGGCTTCCATATATTAAGAAATTTATTATGATTTCCTTTTTTAGTGTATACCATCCTTTCTGTCCAGACCAGGGAGTCCATTGTTTTAAGCCATTCGCCTATAGTTGGAGGCTTTGTTGAGAGCCAGTATTGCGCTAACAATTTTCTCACTTGGTATAAGCACCTTACTATGGCAGTGGTTGTGCCAATTGCCCATGTTAGTACCTACCAGCCCTAATATGCACACCTTAGCATCTAATTCCAAGTTTACCTTAAATCTGCGGTTTATTATCCCAACCACTTCCGACCAGTATCTTACTAATTTTGGACATCTCCATACCATGTGTATGAGATCTCCTATCCTATAACACCTAGGGCACCTATCGTCTGATCTATACCCGAACCTATACAGTCTCCTAGGGGTATAATATACTCTATGTAAAAGGAAGAGGTGCGAGGCCTTCTGTGACGGAGAGACGCACACCATCGGCCCAAGATCCAATATTTTTTTCCACTGAGTGTCCGTCAACTTCCCCACATCCGCCCCCCACCCCTCTCTAGGACCAAGGGGCACAAAATTGGGTATTCAGTGCATGCCTGATCTGTAAATAATTATAAAATATGTTATATGGAACTCCAAATTCCATTCTCAATTCCATGAAGGATTTTAGGTTAGTGTCGCCATACAGATGAACCAATCTATGTATTCCGTGGCTTTCCCAAATGGGATTCTTTTCTATAGACAATAATTCCCCCAGGGATTTGTTAAACCATATAGGTGAGAACTCAGTTATGCCTCTATACCCCATTGTCTTCTTAACTATCTGCCAAATCTTAGTTACTAATTTATATGTTGGCAACTTTCTCTGGAGTGAACCCGCCTCTAGTGCTTCCACCAACCGCCTATGCGGATTGCCTTCTAGCATTATTTTATTGCTGGTGCTTGTTTCACCCGGGGATTCGCAACCCCCCATGTGCTGCATTTGAGCAGCTAAATAATAACCATAAGGATGAGGGATTGCCAATCCTCCCTCACAGATAGGTCGCTGCAATGTCTGCAATTTAATCCTAGCCTGGCCCTTCTTCCAGATAAGTTCCCTAAATAGGGAGTTTATTTTCATGAACCATTTTCTCCCGATCCATACCGGAGAGTTATGGAGAATATAAAGCAGCTGTGGCAACCAAATCATTCTGATCAGGTTTGAACGTCCCGCCAACGACAGGGGGAGCCGACACCAAATGTCGCATTTTCTTTTAAACCTTTCAAGCAAGGGAGCCAAATTATCCCGGATGTAATTATTGGGATCACTAGTCATTACTATTCTCAGGTACTTTATCTTGTCAGTTACGTTTAACCCAGGGACACCATCAGGGAGGATATTCGTGGTTGAATCAACCTGTAGTAACAATGATTTGTCCCAATTAATTACTAGGCCCGATATCTTCCCAAATCCTTCTACCAGATGCATCGTTTTTACCAGAGATGGACCCGTGTCCCCCAGGAATACCAACACATCGTCTGTGTAAAGTGCAACTCTTTCTTCGCTACACTTCCTCCTAAAACCCCGCAGCCCCAGTGATCTTCTTATAGCCTCCGCCAGAGGCTCCATTGCCAGAGCAAACAGAAGGGGCGATAGTGGACACCCCTGTCTTGTGCCCCTTTCTAGCATTAAGCTATCTGTGTACTCATTGTTGACTTTTAACTTAGCTAATGGGCGGCAACCCATTTGATAAAAGTTGGGCCAAACCCAAATCTCTCCATTATTCCCCAGAGATAGTCCCATTCCAAGCTATCAAATGCTTTGGCTATATCCAGGGATATGATGGCTCTGGGATCCTTGCCTTCTACTGGAGTCTGCAAGTTCAAATATGCCCTCCTAATGTTGACACTAGTAGATCTATGGGGGATAAATCCTGCTTGATCTGCATGTACCAGGTTGGTGATACATTTGCTTAGCCTGGTTGCTAGTACCTTTGCTAGGATTTTAATGTCCGAGCAAAGTAAGGAGATTGGTCTGTATGACGATGCATCCAGTTGATCCTTCCCTTCTTTTTGAATAAGTATGATATTAGATTCTAACATTGAAGCAGGGAGACTCCCATCTATGGCCGCCTCCTCTAATGTCCTCAAGAGGGCGGGGAGCAGAATCTCCCCATAGTATTTAAATATTTCCAGGGGGAGTCCATCTGGGCCTGAGGTCTTATGATTGGGCATACCTGCCACAGCGTTCTTTAATTCCTCTAGGGTTATAGGGGATTAAAGGTTAGCTTTATCTACTGTAGAAAGGGTTGGTAATACGAGTCCCTCCAAGAATTTGTCCATCTCTCCCCTTACTGTAGGCTGCTTCGACTTGTACAGAGAACTGTAAAAATCAAAAAATATCTCCTTGATCTTCACAGGGTCAGTCACGATTTCCCCAATTGGGGACCTAATCGCAGAGATTGTTGAGGATGGGGAATTAGTACTTGCCACTAGAGCCAACACTCGACCCACTCTTTCTCCCTCCTCAAAAAACCACTGCCTCTGAAAGAGCCTTCTATTCTCAGCGTTTCTAATTGTTACCGCTTTATATTCCTGTTGTTTCCTGGTCCATAGCTCCCCTAGCTCTGGAGTGGGGTCCAGGACATACTGCCTTTCCAGCTCCATGACCTCATTTCTAATTCGTTCTCCCTGCATTCTTGTTTTCCGCTTTACCCTTGTTATTTGCTGAATTAGGAGCCCTCTAAGATAGGCCTTTAGTGCATCCCAGACCACCCCCCCTGCCGCTGTACCCGAGTTACATAATATAAACTCCTTTAAATTGGTAGATATTTCTTCCTTGCTCCCTATTACCTCTAACCATACTGGATTTACTGTCCAAGGCCTCTGTATGTGTCTATCACCGGTGTGCACCATCAGTTTTAAAGGCGAGTGGTCTGATAGTCCTCTTGGGCTGTAATCTACTTTATGCACTAAGGGATGCGCTTCCTTATTGCCTATGGCTAGATCTATTCGGGATAATGTACAATGTGTCCCTGAATAACAGGAGTATTGCCTACCGTTTGGGTTGCGGATTCTCCAGAGGTCGATCCACCCTATTTCCTCTAGGAACTGCGCAAGCCTGCCCTCCATTGCCCTCTCGGTCCGAATACCTGATGGGTACCTGTCCTGCCGACTGTCAAGGACTGTATTAAAGTCCCCGAGCAGAATCAACGGAATGCCTATCTTATTCTCCATGTATTCCAACAGACAGTACAGAATTTCCAACTTACATGAAGGGGGAATGTATATATTTGCAATAACAAACTCTCTACCATCTATCAGGCAATGTAAAAAAATATAGCAGCCCAGTGTGTCGATCCGGACATCCCTGCAGGTAAACGCCACCCCTTTTTTAACTAATATACTCACTCCTCTCGAGTAGGAGGAGTAAACTGAGTGGAAGTGTGTTTGAAATTTCCTACCCCCAATTCGTGACTTGGTTTCGTTTGTCAAGTGCGTCTCCTGCAGACAGATCAGTCCAACACCCTGGGCCTCTAGCTCTGAGAGTACAGCGGCTCTCTTAACAGGGTCACCCAAACCCCTAACATTCCACGAGCCTATTCCAACTATACTAGGCATCAAAGAGTAAAGAGAAAATTTTTAACAAAAAAAAAAAAACAACCCAGAAAGTAGAAAACCATAAAAAAGCGCCCTCAAAAAAAAGAAGAGAAAAAAAAAATACAAAGTTAGGACCAGAGCGAGAGAAAACCCCAAGTCCACCATCTTATGCAATATAAAATATAAACCACTTTTTTGCCCAAGCCCCCCAGTCGAACACAGCAAACTTCTTACTTTAGAATTTATCATTTGTTGTAACTCCACTGTGATTCCTAAATCAACGATCAGTGCTAAAACTGTAATTAGAGGCGTGAGGGGCGAGGGGAGAAGGCAAATACCTTCCCCCACTCGTCTCCCCCAGGCCCCCAATACTCCAATTCCTTCCACGTGCGTGTACAAGTAACACAACCCTTTATGTAACATATTACCCTCCTCCCGCCCCCGCTTCAATTTACTGTTGTGTTTAAGTCCCGTAAAGGGAATAATTAACTTTTTACCCAGTGACTTCCCCTTATCCCTCCCATGCCTGTTTCGGCTAGCCCTAGGAGCCTTTATTGTGACCCAATCTAACCCATACTTCCATACCTCATCTACTACCAAACATACCCACCTATCAACCACCTCCAGCCCCCCACCTCTTTTTTATCGTCTCCCTTAAGGGGAAGTATTCTCGGAACTCTAAAGCAACAAAAAAAGAAAAGAAAGAAAAACAAACCAACCCACAACCTTAATCGTGTACCAACACCCATTTAGAGCTTTCTCACACCCTCCAGCCCTCGCTCCCCCCAACCTCCAGCCCATGCTGAAAAGAGAAAAAAAAAAAGGGAAGACCCCCCCACCCTCAACCCCATCCCCTATTTAGCTTCTAGTAATTCAAATCAGTATTTGTCCTCTTTTTCATTTTCCTCTTTTCTCGTCTTTTCCCGAATTCCTAGGTTTATAGGTTCTTTTTATTGTCCTCCAACCATGCTGAGGCCTTGTCAGCCGCATCGAAAAAAATAAACTGTCCCTAGGGCTTCTACGTGTAATCGCGCTGGGTATAGCAAAGCATATGAAACTTTATGAGACCGTAGTGCACGTTTCACATTCATAAAGTCTGCCCTTCTTTTTTGCAAGTCCGGGGAATAATCGGGGCACAGTGAAATCCTATTGCCGTTATGAAAAATATCTCCTTTCTCTCTGGATTTTTGCAACAGCGTCACCTTGTCCCTATAACAAAACAATTTCAGAATCATTGGTCTAGGGCGGCCCCCTGATGTGGCGGGCCTGGTGGGAATTTGATGCGCTCTCTCAATGGAAAAATAAGGTGAAAAAATATCAGACCCAAAAAGCCCCCTGAGCAGATTTTCCATGTATACCTCAGGGCGAGGGCCCTCGCTTTCTTTGGGATACCCAACACCCTAACATTGCATCTACACATCCTATTTTCTATTTCGTCCATTTTGTTTCTATATACTTCGAACTGCGCTTGTATACTCTTAAATTCTTGTTGCATTGGAAACACTACGTCCTCAGCTTGACTCAATCTTTCTTCTATAAGGGTGGTCCTTTCTAGTACTTTCTGAAGCTCCTGGCTCATAGAGCGTAGTTCTTCCTTGAGGCCCCCTAGTTGGTTACATAGGTCGTTCAGGAAGCCCTTGCATGAGTTCACTGCGGCCAATACTTCCTTTAGTGTGGGTTCGGGTTCAACAATGGTACAGTGGTCAGGGGGAACGCCATTAGCTGATGTAGTACCTTTCTCCAGGGGGACTAACTCTGGGCTTTTTTTATTTGTTGTTGTTTTAGTGCTAGCCGATAATGCAGATGAAGCTGCTGACATTCTGCCCACGCTTTTCTGATCCCCAACCAGGCCTATCTGTGTCTTCTCGTGGGGCAGTTGGGTGCTTTTGACAGGGGTATGTGCAGGAGTATGTGCAAACTTTTCTAATTTTGCTGCAGCCGCCACTGCTGCAGGTACTGGTGCCGCTAAATTCCCCTTTTCCTTAGCAGGGCGGGCTGCCTGTGTTGTTGTGCTTTCGTGTGGCTGTTGGGGATCCTCACCCTTCTTCCTGGTCATCATTGGGGAAGCTGACAAGGCAGGGATTCAACAGTACCTTGCCCCTTGTCTGCTAGTTGGTATATCTGGGTGTCGCTACTGTTGCCTCCTTTATAGCCCACCTTCTAGGATGTACGTGGTGTCTTTATAACCCACCGCTGGTGCTTAACTGCACTCCTTAACAAGCAATTTCCTTGCCTCTTTCCATTCTTCTCTCTTCACCTCTTCCTTCTCTCCCCCTACTCTTCCCTTGTTTTACTCCTTCATACTCTCTCTTTTCATCTACTGTATAATAATAGCAAGGTACGATACAGTCCACCTCTACACCGACAGGGCTTTTAGACTAAGCCCAGATACCCTCGTACCTGTCCTGGAGTGTTTCAGAAGCTGTATGCGCTCTTCATGTGCGCCCGCTGTAGCTGTAGCTGAAGCAGGAGGAGGGAGGCTGAGGCTGGGCTGGAGCGTCTTGGCTGATACTTCCGAGCTTCTGTCTGGGTCACCAGAGATTTCTCAGCTCTCGCGTGAGCCCCGAGCGTTGCCCGGCAACCGAGCCGGCAGTAACGGGGAAGAACTTGCGGTGCGGTTTTGAATGTAGAGTAAGCCGAATATACGGCAGCACAGCGCATCGGTAACAAGCCGTCACTCTGCAGCGGCTTCAGGTGCCAGCGATCAGTATCCTCCGCAGTGCACCACCTCTCTCACAGGTAATGTGCGGATGGCTGTTCAATCAAGGTGGCCGTCAGATGGACGGCATACACAGTGGTAGGCAGGCAAGCGAACTAGCCAGCAAGCTAGGTTGAGCTATTAGGGATGGGGCCGAGCAGCATGGAAGCCGGAGCTAGGAGGGAGCTCGCACACGCCCGCTCACGTCAGCATCCGGTCCGACACCAAATCCAGATCTTAAGATATTATAAGTAGGTGCTTTTTATTCACTGCAGTGGAGAAATACAACACAGTTTTTGGCTACTATAAGCGAGTAAAACGGAAAATTTATATCAAATACTTACCGTAATTTTCCTTTCCTGATAGGCTCCATGGCAGCATACGTGTGGGTAGGCTCCGCTTCCATAACTACCCAATAGGACCCCCTCTCCCATAAATCTTTGCTCTAGGCTGCTATCCATGTTCCGTAACTAGCCTACTCCAGACATTTTGGGAGGGACTCCTGCTGCCATGGAGCCTATCAGGAAAGGAAAATTACGGTAAGTATTTGATATAAATTTTCCGTTTTCCTGACAGGCTCCATGGCAGCATACGTGTGGGAAATAACTCGCCCAAAAATACACACGGGCGGGCAAAAATGTTTGAGCAAAGAAACCAAATTTATTTTACATTGTCAACCGACAATACTTGTAAACCAAAATTAATGGATGACAGAGCCGCAGGCTCAACACAATAATGAGAAACAAATGTGTTAATAGAAGACCAGGAAGCCGCTCTACAAATGATTTCAGGCGCGACATGCCGGGAAGCTGCCCACGAGGTCGAGATACTCCTGGTCGAATGAGCCGTCACTGCCTCTGGAGGGGCCAAGCCCTTTGCCTTGTATGCCCTCTGAATGGTCTGCACAATCCAAGAGGAAATTGATCTGACCGAAGCTCGCCTTCCTTTGTTTTTACCATGGAGAAGAACGAAAAGGAATTCCGTTTGTCTGAATGGACTTGTGACCTCCAGATATTGCTTTAGAGTGTGGCCTACGTCAAGTGGATGAACATCCTGATCGTCCGTTGTTCTGAAAGTAGGAAGTACAATCTCTTGATTTTCATGAAAGACTGAGGTCACTTTAGGGTTTGAACCAAGCATGGGAATCAACACTACCCTATCTGGAAAGAAGGTTAGGAAAGGTTCTTCAGAACCTAAATTTCTAATCTCTGACACTCTTTTAGCCGATGTCACAGCTACTAAGAAAGTGGTCTTGAGTGTGAGATCTCTCATGGAAAGAGGTTTGTCAGGATCTGATCCGAGATTGGAGAGAAAATCCAAGACAATAGGAAGGTCCCATTTGGGAAATCTAGGTCTTCTTTGAGGTTTAAGCCTGATAGCTCCTTTAAAGAATTGACGGACTAATGTGTGATTAGCCCAGGATACTCCTGTGAAGGCCGAGATGGCTGACACTTGCACTCTTAGTGAGCTGACTGCTAAAGATAGGTCCAGCCCTGATTGGAGAAAACTTAGAATGTCTTCTACTGCTGGAGACTTACACGGATTTGACCGGGAAGACATGTGATCAGAGAATTTAGACCATATCCGTTCGTATACCTTGTTCGTACTTCCCCTCCGGGCACTGAGAAGAGATGGAATAGCTTCTTCCGGACAGCCTAGGGATTCAAGCCTTTCCCTCTCAAGAACCACACCCTGAGGTGTAGGCAAGATGGGCATGGGTGTAACATCGAGCCTTGCGACAGTAGATCCGGCCTGAGAGGAAGGGGAACTGGGTCTTGATAACTCAGGAGTGACAACAGAGGAAACCACGGCCTGTTGGGCCAGAAAGGAATCACTGCAATGATCTCCACCTTCTCTGTTCTGAGCCTCCGGAGGAATTGCAGAATCACCGGTACCGGAGGGAAGGCATAAGCCTTCTGAAACTTCCAATGATCTGAGAGAGCATCTATCCCGTAAGCCTGAGGGTCTCTGAACCTCGAATAATATCTGGGCATCTTGTGGTTGCATGGAGAAGCAAATAAATCGACCTCTGGAAGTACTCCCAGGGTCAGAAGCCACTCGAACACCTCTCTGTGGAGAGACCACTCGTTGTTGTCCATCTGCACTCTCGAGAGGAAGTCCGCCTGTACATTCTGGATCCCCGGAATGTAAACTGCCGAGATGTTGGACAAATATTTCTGAGCCCAGCTCATTATTGGCTCCACTTCTTGTAGCAGAGACCAGCTGCGAGTTCCACCTTGCCTCTTTATGTAAGCTACCGCGGTTGTATTGTCCAACCTTAGCATCACAGATGAACCTTCTATTAGATGGCGAAATGACAGGAGTGCCTGAAAGGCGGCCTTCAGCTCCAGAATGTTGGAGACAATCCCTCGAGCAGGGAAACCCCATCGGCCCTGCGCCACTTCTGAAAGGCAGTGAGCGCCCCAACCTCGATTGCTGGCATCCGAAGTTAACGTGACCCATGAGATGGGCATGATTGAATGGTGATTGCGCAGATTCTTCCCTTGAAGCCACCAAAGAAGAGACGTCCTCATGGATGACGTAAGATGTATGCGCTGGACTTGGCTGGAAGAATCCCATTGTTGAAGGAACCCTTTTTGGAAGGGTCGTGTATGCCATTGAGCCCACTTCACCATAGGAATGGTAGCTGTCATTGTGCCAATTACTTTCAGGCAATGGAGAGCTGAGAGGTGAGACGACGCAAGGGCCCTGTGTATTCTGTCTCGAATCACTCCAATCTTCTCCTCTGGAAGGGAGATAGTGCCTTCCAATGTGTCGAAGTGAGCCCCTAGAAACACCAGAGATTGTGTTGGCTCTAAATGGCTCTTCTCTAGATTCAGCAGCCACCCGAATTCCTGCAGGGTGGAGATGACTAAGCTCCTGTGCTCTAACAGTTGATCTTCGTTCTGAGCTAGGAGAAGTAGGTCGTCTAAATAGTGGTGGAGACGAACCCCCTTGATACGGAGTAGAGCCACAACCGACCAGAGGACCTTTGAGAAGACCCGAGGTGACGTTGTTAGGCCGAAGGGTAGACA
This sequence comes from Aquarana catesbeiana, assembly GCF_042186555.1. NCBI lineage: Eukaryota > Metazoa > Chordata > Amphibia > Anura > Ranidae > Aquarana > Aquarana catesbeiana. The sequence continues at coordinate 277,785,102 of NC_133324.1, forward strand.
AGTGAACTGCAGATGCTGATTGCCGACCGCAAAGCGGAGGAATTGTTGGAACTCTGTTGCCACTGGCACGTGAAAGTATGCATCTTTCAGATCGATTGAAATCATCCAATCTCCCAGATGTATTGAATGTTGGATCGTAATTGAAGACTCCATTTTGAACTTTTCTTTTCGAATAAAAGAATTGAGATGTGTTAAATCTATTACTGGCCTCCATGTACCGTTTTTCTTCTGTATCATGAACAGAGGAGAATACATGCCTCTGCCTTGTTCGTTTTCTGGAACAGGGACGGCTGCGCCTTGATCCAATAAACAGCTCACGTAGGTTAATAGGACCTGCTTTTTCTCTTCTGAACCTGGAAGAGCTGTGGGAACAAATCTGAGTCTTGGGGTATTGCTGAAAACCCACTTGTGACCGGAGGAGACCGTCTTGATGGTCCAGTAATCTCGGATTGAGGCCGCCCAGACATGCCCGAAGTGGCGAAGACGAGCCCCCACCTGGCATGCCTGAGCGGGCCCAATCTCAAAAGGACTTTGTGGCGTCCTGGTTGCCAGAGGAACCCCCTTTTGCGGGTTTCTTGAAAGAAGACTGCCTGGATTTCCAGGATCTAGAGAACTCCCGACCAGGTCTGTAGCTGCGCGCATCCCTAGCGCGATCAGAGTTTTGTCTTCTAGGGAAACTGCGTTTCTGATTTTGTAGGCGTCTGTCTTGAGGGAGGAAACCAGACTTCCCACCTGTGGCCCGGGTTATGGCACTATCGAGCTTATTGCCGAACAATGAAGAACCTTCAAACGGAATTCGGCACCAAGCTTGCTTGGAAGCTGGGTCCGCCAACCACGGACGGAGCCATAGGGCACGACGAGCTGAAACAGCTGCCAACATAACCCGGGACATCAGGCGGATGACATCAATAGATGCCTCCCCAAGAAAGGCTGATGCCAGCCTGATCTCTTGGATAGGAGAATCCTTAGCTGTTTCAGTAGAGATACCTCCTAAGAACTCATTCACATTATCAGACCACGATTCCAAAGCTTTGGAAACTGCAGCTATCGCAAGTACTGGCTTACATGCCATTCCTGACGTCAGGTAGATCTTCTTTAAATCCGAATCAATTCGCCTTTCCAAAGGATCTTTAAAAGATACAGTGTCTTCCAAGGGAAGCGTTACATATCTTGCTAGTCTCATTAAAGCTGCATCCACTAATGGAGCTGACTCAAGGTGCTTTACTTCCTCTTCCCTGAAAGGATATAGTTTCAAGACCTTTGACTGCATGGAACTTTTCTTGTCCATTTTGCTCCATTCCTCAGAAATGACCTCGCCCAGCTCAGAGAGAAAAGGAAAATACTGTCGCTCCTTATTGAGCTGCTTAAAAAACTTCCTCTGTTTTGGGGGGGAAGTAACTGGATCTTCCCACTTCAGGGCCTCTTTTACTGCCTTCACCAATGAAGGAACTAAAGCGAACTCAAACCCCACGCCAGGATCTTCCAGATCCGATTCGCTGTCTGAAACAGGAGCAGAAGGGTGACTTGGTTGGGAAGAATCCCATGTCTCATGCACAGAACCTTCACCCACTGGAGGGCATAATGGGTCTGATGGGGAATCACGGGGCTGCTGGGCTTCTCTCTCCTGTAGAGATTCTTTCACAACCCGCCTAACCATAGATTCCAAACGCTGGTCTGCACCATCCCTCTCATCTGCAGCTTTAGAGAAGCAGTGGTCACAGAGAGATTTGTCTGTTGGAACAGGCATCCTGCAACCCCAGCATGATTTTCCTGAACTCTCTTTAGAGTGAGATGAAGGGGGGTGAGAAGGATTTTTATTGCGCTGTTCAGATCTGGAAGGAGATCTATGACGGCTAGACCTGGAGGAAGATTGCCGGTGGTGTGATTTTGATGATCCACTTCCTTTATGGGAACTACGGTGTGGATCAGACCTAGTAGGGCTGTGAGGAAAGAAACACAGAGAAGATAGAGAAAGAAAATCAGCTGGTATCCTAACAATTCTACTCTCAATCCTTGTACAGGCAGCAAAGCAAACTGCAAACATACCTGCTACAAGCGGGCTGGCCACTAGGGGGCAGTGAGGAGTCCATAGTGTCAATACAATAGGAAGCTGCAGAGACAGATTCACAGGATCAGCTGACTGACAACAGACCTCCACCCCCAGACAATAGAGATTGTCTTACCTTGAACCGCCAAGATAGTAGCCCCGGGAAGTCGCCGTATCCCCCACGAACATTCCCAGGGCTCTGAAAGCTTTCCACAGCTTTTAAAAGTGGCGCCCGTGACGTCATCGCCGACGTCAGACGCGAGACGCTCGCGCGCATGCGCGAACCAAGCCTCGACTTCATATTGGGTCCGCGCATGCGCAGAACGTACGCCGGTACCCGGAAGTCACAGAGAGAGCGGCTGCTGGAACGCAGAGAGCGTCAGCGCCAATCTAGGATACCAGGAAGCAGGAAAAAAACACACAGAGGTATGATACATATAAACACTGCTGCCATATGTGAATGAATGTAAAAACTTACCCCTCCACCTACGATCACCTGGGCCGAGGAACGCCATCCATACACACACACACCGGACTTGGCAGCAGATAATGGTCGCCTGAAACATTAGGCAAACAGACCGTGCGCACATAGATGAACCGATCCAATCTTCAGCGCTACTCTGCTATACACTCCATACCCTGCTAATAGTCAGGGCCTATCGGAGGAATCTTTGGCACTCGGCATCATCGATCGTAGGGAGGTTTTCTCTTCAGGTAGGAGAACCAACACCTGGTCCTACGGAGGAGGACAAAAAAGGAACATGGATAGCAGCCTAGAGCAAAGATTTATGGGAGAGGGGGTCCTATTGGGTAGTTATGGAGGCGGAGCCTACCCACACGTATGCTGCCATGGAGCCTGTCAGGAAAAGTATTTTTGCCGTACAAACATCAAGTTTAAAAATATATACGTATGAATATGCATAAGTTCTAGGAATGTTATAGGTGTGATCGTATAGTTTAGTCCAATCAGCATTCATATCTTCTTAGTAGCAAGGGAACAGTTAAATGGGTGTATACATCATGTGACTCACAAAAAAAGACATTTCAGCAGTATTTGGTAGGTTCAGTTTGGTTTTGATAAGGAAGTCATTTTGAGCAGCTTTCTGGTATCTTATCAGTGGTTTGTGTTGTCACATATCCAGTAGTTTCAATTTCCCAGGAATTGAAACACAAGTGAAGGAAACAGACAGGAGAATGTCTAGAAAAATAAAAGTGTATCACTGATTCTTAAAGTGATATTCTATTCTATTCTTTATATATAATTCAACATTATCAGACCCCTATAATTCTACTAATTTCCCTCCTCTTGACCCCAGTGAAGGGGTCACTACCATATCTTCCCTTACTAGTAGGATACCAGAGGGTCCACAGTACTACTTCACATCTATGTGGAGTAAAGTTCTTTTACTTTGAGTATTTGCTCTCTTCTTTTTCTTCAATCTGTTACGGGCTTCTTATTACTTTGCAAAATCAGTGATTAAGGTCATGATTGCTTCCATTAGTGTTTCAGCAGTCTTCCTGGCAGTAGGATCAGCCAACTGGTTTCCTTTTTCTTCCATGGGTTGTCCTCCAGTATGTGCCTTGACCGTCAGTATGGCTACTTCCTTTGGGAGGGTGACTGCTTCAAAAAGTTCTTGAACATATTTCCAGTTTTGAATTAGTTCTTCTGCAGAAGTTGTGAATCTTCTGTTCTGCCTTATGGGTCCATAATCATGGACTACTTTGAGAGCATACTATCAGTGTAGATGCGGGCTGTTGACCGTATATGCCATTCTTGGGCACTCCATCTTACATAGTTACATAGTAGGTGAGGTTGAAAAAAGACCATCAAGTCCAGCAAGTCCAGCAAGTCCAACCTAAGTGTGTGATTATATATCAGTATTACATTGTATATACCTGTATATACCTGTATGTTGCGGTCGTTCAGGTGCTTATTTAATAGTTTTTTGAAACTATCGATGCTCCCCACTGAGACCACCGCCTGTGGAAGAGAATTCCACATCTTTGCCACTCTTACAGAAAAGAACCCTCTACGTAGTTTAAGGTTAAACCTTTTTTCTTCTAATTATAATGAGTGGCCACGTGTCTTGTTAAAATCCCTTCTGCAAAAAAGTTTTATCCCTATTGTGGGGTCACCAGTAAGGTATTTATTATTGAAATCATATCCCCTCTCAAGCGTCTCTTCTCCAGAGAGAATAAGTTCAGTGCTCACAACCTTTCCTCATAACTAATATCCTCCAGACCCTTTATTAGCTTAATTGCCCTTCTTTGTACTCGCTCCATTTCCAGTACATCCTTCCTGAGGACTGGTGCCCAGAACTGCACAGCATACTCCAGGTGCGGCCGGACCAGAGTCTTGTAGAGCGGGAGAATTATAATTTTTATCTCTGGAGTTGATCCCCTTTTTAATGCATGCCAATATTCTGTTTGCTTTGTTAGCAGCAGCTTGGCATTGCATGCCATTGCTGAGCCTACCATCTACTAGGACCCCCAGGTCCTTTTCCATCCTAGATTCCCCCAGAGGTTCTCCCCCCGGTGTATAGATTGCATTCATATTTTTGCCACCCAAATGCATTATTTTACATTTTTCTACATTAAACCTCATTTGCCATGTAGTTATCCACCCCATTAATTTGTTCAGATCTTTTTGCAAGGTTTCTACATCCTGCGGAGAAGTTATTGCCCTGCTTAGCTTAGTATCATCCGCAAATACAGAGATTGAACTATATACCCCATCCTCCAGGTCGTTTATGAACAAAAAAAAAGAATTGGTCCCAGCGCAGAACCCTGGGGAACCCCAAAACCCACCTCTGACCATTCAGAGTACTCCCCATTTATCACTACCCTCTGAACTCACCCTTGTAACCAGTTTTCAATCCATGTACTCACCCTATGCCAACGAACCTTATTTTGTACAGTTAGCGTATATGAGGAACTGTGTCAAGTGCTTTTGCAAAATCCAGCTACACCACGTCTACAGGCCTTCCTTTATCTAGATGGCAACTCACCTCCTCATAGAAGGTTAATAGATTGGTTTGGCAAGAACGATTCTTCATGAATCCATGCTGGTTACTGCTAATGATACCGTTCTCGTTACCAAAATCTTGTATATGGTCCCCCTTATCATCCCCTCAAAGAGCTTGCATACTATTGATGTTAGGCTAACTGGTCTGTAATTCCCAGGGATGTATTTTGGGCCCTTTTTAAATATTGGTGATACAGGCGAGAACCCTCTGCAAACAGGATCAGATCAGAATTTTCAATAGGAGTGTCCTTTACTGGGGAGATTTGCTGCATTTCTTCTTCCATAAGTCTTAAGCAGATGTGGTCACCATCCTCTTCGAGGTCTTCTCTCTCTAGGAAAAAGCTGGCAGGATTGATTGTAGTACATCTTTTCACTTATTTATTTTTTATTTATTTATTTCAGGTACTTATATAGCGCCGTCAATTTACTCAGCGCTTTACATATACATTGTACATTCACATCAGTCCCTACCCTCAAGGAGCTTACAATCTAAGGTCCCTAACTCACATTCATACATACTAGGGACAATTTAGACAGGATCCAATTAACCTACCAGCATGTCTTTGGAGTGTGGGAGGAAACCGGAGTACCCGGAGGGAACCCACGCAGGCACAGGGAGAACATGCAAACTCCAAGCAGGTAGTGTCGTGGTTGGGATTCGAACCAGTGACCCTTCTTACTGCTAGGCGAGAGTGCTACCATTACACCACTGTGCCACCACTAATTCAAGCAGGATTGCTTCATACTCGCTAAGCCTTGCTGATGACAAATGTATTGTCCTTGCTCTTTTCAAGATCTCATTTGCATTATTCTTCATAACATCTGTTCTAAAACATATCTTCCTTTTTGTACAGCACCACTGGCACAGGTTGCAGCTACAGTTTTCTTTTTGTGTTCTTGCCACAACATGGATCTTGGTGCATCCACCAACCAGATCTATTTCATACACTGTTTGAAAGGGTTTGCTGTCAACAGGGCAGGATGAGGAGGTTTCACACCATTTAAAAATGGAGGATATACAGAAAATGTGACAACATACTTCTGGAAAGCCAGCCTCCAGGGAAAGACTGTTCAGACAAATTGGACACCTCTCAGTTGAACTTAATGCTAAAGTACTGGCATCAGTCCCATCTTTGTCTTCGTCACCATCTTTTTCATGTTGCTGATCTCTAGCATCAGATGAGCATAGACATTTGCTCCTTCAAACCAGAAAGCAAAGAGTTCTTCGTTCTCTTTATCCAAGGCGACACTGAAGAAAGCATTTGCCAGTTCTATTACGGTGTACACCCATGTTCCTGTAGGTATGTCATTGAGCAAAGTACTGGGATTTGGGACAACAGGAGTGCCTTCCTCAATGATTTGATTGATGGCCTTTAATTCATGTACCATTCGATTTACTGGCTTTTCTCCCTTTGTGACCTTTTTCTTTACAGGAAACAATGGTGTCTGTGCTCTATTTTCTGTTTTCTTTATGACACCTGCTTCAAGTAATTCTTTTATATGTACTTGTACACCAGCAAGTTGATCTGGTGACAGTGGATACTGTGGTATGCGTGGGATTTGAGCTCCTGCTTTTATTTTGACTTTAATCGGAGGGACTTGTAGAAGTCCTACATCATATTTTCCCTTGGCCCAGAGAATATCAGGTATTTGAGCAACAATTTCAGGTGGAATATTACCTTCAATCTCTTCCTCTAATTCCATTGCTGTCAATCCACATATAATTTCTAAATATAATTCTCCAACATGTACTTCTACTCCATTGGGTGTATATTGTACACAGGCTTGTAAGTAACTCAGTAGGTCTCTTCCCAATAGGCTGCATGGTACAGTGTCAGATACAAGTAACTTATGAAACATATTGTGGCTTCCAATTCCAATTTGTATGGGGGGCGATTCCTTGAGAGGGGTAGACTTTCCTCCCACTCCAACTGCTAATGGCCCAGATGTAAGGGGGGTGTCTTTTGGTAGGGGGAGCTTTTGAATTATAGTCTGGGCAGAGCCAGAATCGGCTAAGCATGAAATTTTCTGATCTGTTAGTTGTGGAAAGCATATTGTTACAAAAGCATTCTGTGTGCTCAGAAAGTTCATGCTGCTTTACTAGTCATTTATCATCATCTCCCTCTTTTTTCTGCTTACATCTGTCAGGCAATCTGCATTTTCTGACAAGATGGCCAGTCCTGCCACGATTATAGCATTTCCTTGTTTCTTTTGAGAAACAGCTCCTTGACCATCATTTTGGGCAACAAAAGCATTCAGCCTTTTCTCTTTTCTTCTTCCTGAGCCTCAATGCTACTGAACACTTCTCTCAGCAAGACCATTAAAATCCTTTCCATTCTGGTTTTGCTGCCATCAACTGTTTCCTTATTGCTTCTCCAAGTCCCATCACAACAGCATTCTTACAACCTATGGCAGTAACGTTAGTGCGGACAGCCAGATCCACTCCTACTGTCTGCCATGGTCTGGACACATTTAAAGTGGAAGTCCGGCGACCAATCTTTTTTTTTTTTTTTTTTTAGGTCATTGAGACACTTTGCTAATCCCAAAATAATACTCACAGTTTGGGTGTAATATTTCCGCCTCTGTCTGTTTTTGTACTGAAGAATAACTTTAAAAATGTGATGCTGGCTGTGTCCATCTTGCTTGTGGGCATGTGAAGCCCACAAGCATTGATTTCCTGGATGCGGTGAATGCTGTTCATTCACAGCTTGTTCACAAGCATGATCATTGTTCCCGCACTGAATCTTGGGAAGCCTGACACTAAGCTCCCAGGAGACAGTGCGGCGCTGGGGAAAGGCAATAAACACGCCTACTCCCATGGGAGGAGAGACAGGAAGTGCCACAATAAAGTACAATATAAAGGTAATTACAGCGATAAAAAAATTTTTCGTGCAGCATTTGAACATCTATGCAATTAACTGAAGGGTGTAAGATTAAGTTAAAAATTTGAGTGGAACCCCGCTTTAAAGTGTTTAAAAACATCCTCAGCCTTTTCTTGTCTCATTTCCATCAAGCCACTTGATAATAATTCTACAACATGCTGTTCACTTTCTTTATAGTGCAATTCACTTTCATGTTTTCTATCTACTGTTTTAAACCATCAATGACCTTCTGATAACTTCTGGCATGCTAAAATAATAAATCAACTCGGTCTTATCAGTGTGTGGAACCTTTTCCCTTTTCGTGCTCAATTTCAGTACCTACAATATAACCCTTCTGTATTGTATATTACACGCATTTGAACATTACATGTTATACTAGTAATTTCATAGCTGGTCAAGAGTTAACATTTTACAGACACAGTCTCTCACACAGGAATTTGAAGGGAGGGGCACCTCACCCCTTTCTTACACAGAGATACGCAAGCAAAGGAGGGGTAAGGAAACTGCAAAAAAACCGAGCAGGCTTCTCTCATCAGTATATTACAATCATATATACGTAGCATTATTTTTCTGCTTCTCAAACATTTAGATAACACTTGCATTGCCTGGTCTAATTCTCTTTTGCTAGACCCATCAGTGATATTCATTATAAAAACTTTGACAGGCTCATAACTAGTTAAAGTTTCATCACATTGCATACTTTCAAAAATCCAATATTGTACACATTTAATTACCTTGTCCAACTCTGTCAATCCGCCATAAAAATTTACATACACAGAAATCCAAATTGATCATAACTCCTTCTGGTATTAGATCAGCTCTGTTTTAGTCCAGCCTATAATAGTCTTGGTGTCATTTCTTAACCACTGTCCATATCTGTCTGTCATGTCAGTCATGTCAGTCATAGGACTTACTTGTGCCACATCTACTTTTCCCGGCTTGAAAGGTCAATGAGAGCGCTGTACTCCCAATCAAGAGTTCGCACTCTCAAGTCTCTACTCACAAAATTTGTGGGTTGTCACCCAAAATTTCTCCTGGGCTACACACAGTAGTCGTCAAATGGCACTTTATTACACTTGGCCACACAGGCCTGTACACTTTCCACATAGGTAAAACTCGCCATACAGGCTCACTACTACAGTCCTCTGGACAGACCATCTAACAAGTCTCATAAATCTATTGACACCCCAAGCATAGAAACAAAACATCAACATTGATCATTATTATCGGCTCTATTATTTCTGAAACAGGTACAGTAAAGGAGTTATTTGGGTCAAACTGTGTAACATCAACATTACTCTAGTCTACACCTAATTTTACCTTAATCTCACCATCTCATCAACAGCATAAGACTCCTTCAGTCAATGGACCCCAGACACTAATTACTCGCCATGGAGAGCAGAATAAGTAAGAATAATGCCACGTACTAACGATCGGAATTTCCGACAGCAAATGTTCGATGTGAGCTTGTTGTCAGAAATTCCGACCATGTGTAGGCTCCATCGGACATTTTCTGTCGGAATTTCCAGCAACAAAAATTTGAGAGCTGGATCTAAAATTTTCCAACAACAAGTTACCACAACACCATTATTATCTTGTATTTTTTAACCTCAAGGAGAATGGTTAGTGCTGGCGTCCCTTGTTAATTTGACATTGTCTTTTTGAAATGTACTTGCCTACTCACAAACAAACTGTCCTTTTTGAACTAAAACACATAGCCAAGTATTTGTGATTAAAAAATAGGCATTTATTAGGGGTCATGACAAAATAAAGAGGAAGGCAACGCTGGATAAACTGGTGAAATTGGCAAAGCCTTTGTACCCCAAGGCACACATCAACTATTTGACAGGCAAAATTGGTAGCCTGAGGAGTCCATTTAATAGGGAACACAATCCGGTGCAGGATTACAAGAGATCAGGAGCAGCAGCAGATGACATATGTGTCCCGAGGCTGTGGTCTTACAACAGCCTGCATTTTTTGTCAGACCAGACTGAACCCAGGCCATCACTCTCTTGTCTTCCTTCCATGCTTGTTTCCACGCTTGCTTCCAGGCTTTGGCTCTGGTGTTGGAGTTGTGGAGGAGGTGGAGGGGGAGGATGGTCCAACTCACACAGGTGGGTTTTGCTTGTGAGTTCGCCCCTCAACCCCTTATTTAGGGCCAGATAGATCACTTCCTCACAAATGAGGCGTTGGCCCACCTCCATTTCCTGCATTTTGCTAGCTACCATGCAGGCATAGGCCTCTTAAATATTGGGGGTGGTTCTGAGGGCCGCAGTAGCCTCTCAAATCAAAGAAAGCGCTGACTCCTCCACATTCCTCCCCTTCCTGGTACTTTTTGTTGGAAGGCGGAGGGGAGGAACCTGCAATTTGGTCAGGCTACTGGGTCCGGCCACCTCTTGGCTGCCACTTACCCCCACTTCCTCCTGGCTGAGACTTTCCACGGACTCCTCCTGGCTGAGACTTTCCACGGCCTCCTCCTGGCTGAGACTTTTCACGGCCTCCTCCTGGCTGAGACTTTCCTGTGTATGAAAAATGGACATTTTCATTTTTTGGTCATCAATCACACACAATTTTGAGCTCATGACTGTTGCAAATTGAATGTTAACAAATAGAAAAGACTATCATTCTGACCCCAGCATTTTTCATTCTTGTCCCACTCATTTTTGGCTACTACTGTCTATTGATATGTAAACCACCTTGTTAATTCCAAAATTAGTGATCAATACTAACATCTAGTTAACATCATTAATTTTGTGACAAGAAATAGGTTGAACAATGCTATACCTGGCTCAATCTGGGCTCCTCCACTTCTTCCTGGGTGGAAGGCCCAGGCTGGACTTTGGAAGCCTCATCTGATGTGGAAGGAAGTGTGGAAGGAAGAGTGGAAGGAAGGGTTGAGAGTGATGACCTGATTTCAGTCTGGTCTGACAAAAACCGCAGTCTGTCATAGTACCACAGCCTGGGGACATAAATGTCATCTGCTGCTGCTCCTGATCTCATGAAATCCTGGACCTTCTTGCACTCCCTATTATATGTGCTCCTCAGGCCACCAAGTTTGCACTTCAAATAGGGGATGGTTGATGTGGGAGTCACCAGCTTCACCAATTCCAGCAATTGATCCAGCGCTGCCTTCCTCTTTATTTTATTATTATAAAAAGGGTGTTTCACTTGCCACATACAGGGCAGCTCCCTGTATTTATCAATGAGGTTGGGGAGGAAGTCATGATCATTGAATCTATCCATTTTATATGCAAGACACAACACAAGACAAATCCTAATGTCTGGCTAAACTCTCCTAATCTTGTCCCAATATAGGCCTCAAACTCTAAGCAGTATAGGCCACTGATGCCCCAAGTTAAAATGTTACCTACGTTAGCACAATCGGCGCTTACGCTACTCCATCCTCCGCTCACAGATCGTATGTACGATGCACGCATGTTACGCTTTATTTACACTGAGCATGCGTGAAACTCTGCCCGCCCCTGACTTTCTTTCTAGTATATTCCCCACCCCTTTTCTTTCGGCGCAGTGGGAGAGCACATGGCGAAGAAAGAGCAAGTGCATGCAGAGGAGAGCAGCAACGAGGAGGACGACGAAAGCCCGGAGCCATAAACGTCCCGATCCCGGAGGAGATTTAAGGCGTCAAATATGTCCTTTGTAGAGATGGTGGACATCTTGAAGAGGGCCGACTATGATGGGAAGCATGGACCTTACTCAAACCCAAATGTGAGAAAGGCCAAAATCATGAGTAAATTTGTGTAAAGTCTGCAGAAGAATTTTGGGGAACGGTGATCCAAGGATCAACTGAGGAAACGATGGTCAGACCTCAAATTGAGGGAGCAGGATCAGTGCAGAAGAATCAAGAGAGTGCTGCAAAAAAGTAAGTTTTTTGTTATGTGTTCCTATTATTATTTTTACTTTAGTGCTGCTCCATGTGCTTTTCTTTACTGTTGTACAATTTAAAATGGCGTTTAAAATGGCAAGTTTCAGGTTCATGGGCACAGTAATCGTTCATAGTAAACATCGTTCGTTCGTCCACTAATACGATGTTTTTGAAAGATTTGTTCAGGCCTATTTGTATTAAAAGAAGTTTGATGTCTAGATGGGTTTGTAACTAGAATGAAATGCAAACTTGATTTAGTGTAAGGAGAGGACACTCACCAGCTGTTTACACATCTGGATGTGGGAGCACTAGTGTGGGACACCAGAACAAACTTTTTAGGGTGTCCAACACAGGTGCTCCAGTGGATACTAGGGGTGTCTCCATGTGTGAAACTTGCACAAAACAGGTAAGTATTATAGCTTTAGAAAGGGGAAAAAATCATGTCTTCAGCTTGGAACTCTGCCAAAACAGACACTTGTACGACACTTCCAAGCAATGTTTCATATTCCTAATTCTGTCCTCAAATATTTGTGTGCTAAGTATACCTATTTTTTAATTCACAGGGGAGAAAAGACTCGGGACATCAGAGGACACCAGGGACCCCCAACCTCCTAAAGAAGGGGACGTCACCATACCACAACCTCAGGATGTGGAGGAAGGAGAGGTTTATGAAGTGGGCAAAATAGTGACCACAACAGGTGAGTGTCTGAGACCACAGCTTCAGGTAATAGATGTATGCCAGTGCAAGCGCACACGTCCTCATCGGGGAGATCATGGTGTGCAATGGTGATTTAGAGCTGATAAAGGAAAACATCAATGATGTTCAAAAAAAATGAAGAACATCATTGATGTTTTAGGCAGAATCTAAAACACACAAAAATTGTACCTTTTTTGTGTAAATGTTTCATTTAAATCAAGTTTTAAAGTATTTTAAAAGCCAAATTTTGAAGATGCACACAGTGTGTCAACATGTGCTATCTGCCATCACGAGATATCAATGTACGCGTTTTGTGGGTGCAACCCCTTCCTCGCAGTAGATGAGAGGAAGGGGTTGCACCCCCGAAACACATCCATTGAGCCCCCATGATGGGAGCTAGCACATGTTGACATTAGGCATGGGATCAGGAGGGAAATCCACATTTTGATTTGCAATTTGTGTGCATCTTCAAAATTTGGCTTTTACAGGGGTGACATCACCCCATCTGATGAAGGCAATATCAACACAGTTTTTGACATACTAATGTCTGATATTGCCTTCACTTTGTCAAAGTCGAACTTTGTAAGTTCCTGAGTTGTGTATGTTTCATGGTTTTAAACATGCCTGTTTAACCCAAAAAAGGCTATTTGTACTGTCAAACCTAAGGATGTTGATATGAGATATTTTTCTTTGTGGAGTTGTCTCCCGGTTTTAGTTATTGACCTTGGACTATATAGGGACATTTGAGAATAGATGTAGAATAAATGTAGTTGTATTAATTTTTAGGCTAGCATCTCTGACTATCCATCTGGGGTCTAGGCCTTGGCGATCAGTAAAGCTGGACAGAGATAGAGGAGATCTATCTGGGTTAGTCCCCTGAAGGCTGATCATCTGTTGTGGAATCTGAGTCCATCCACAAATGCCAGACCTTGTCAGATATGTTGCTTTATAGAGGGGTATCATTGCATTAACTAGTTGCTTCCATGAGGACAGTGTGGGGGGAGTGGTTGACTTCCACTTTAGTACTATGGCTTTTCTTGCATAGAAAAGAAGGATACCTATTAGGGTGCGTATTGCTTTGGCAAATGCCAGTTGTTCCACTAGGCCAAGGAGGCAGACGCTAATTGTCAGGGGAATAGGAATAGTGGTCAAACTATGAATGAATTGAGTTACCTCCAGCCAATAGGCCTGAATTTGTGGGCAATCCCAGAATATATGCGTGAAATCTGAAGGAGTACCAGAGCATCTCAAGCAGCTGGCCGACACGGCTGGGTATATGCGGTGGAGGCGCTGGGGCATATAGTAGATCCTGTGTAGGATTTTAAACTGGATCAGTTTATCCCTAGTAGCAACCAGCGGCTGTAGTGGATAGTCCCACATGTTTTCCCAGTCCTCGCTGTCCCGTTCCTGCACCTCCGCCCGCCACAGATCACGCAGACCATCCAGTCTGACCTGGATGGATGGTAGGAGTGCTCAGTAAATTTGGGATAATGGTTTTAAGAGATCAGCATCTTCTAGAAGGGTCTCCATGTCGTCATATTCCAGCCGAAGCTGAACTGATTTGAATTGTGAGTCGAAGGCATGGCGGAGCTGCAGGAACCTGAAAAAGAAAGAGTTCGGAAGTTGGAATTTATTTTTCAACCTATTAAATGTAAATAACCCTGACCCATCACAAATATCCCCCAAATACTTGATGCCCTTACTGGCCCACAAACCCGGGTCCTGCAGAGAGTGGAATTCTTTCAATCTTGGGTTACACCAAAGCGGTGTATTAGGGGACCATTTGGCCTTTACCAAATTAGGTTTAATCACTACCGTGTGCCAAGCCTGAATAATTGCTTTCATTACCAGTGTTAAAGGTACTGGAGAACCCCCCGACCCCCTATAAAGGGTGTTGCGAAGGGCCTCAAAGGATCCCAGTTGGGCTGCCTCTAGGACAACTGACGCATTGGTGTCATCCGAGACCAACCAGTTGTGTGCATGAGTGAGCATTGCCGCTAAATAGTATGTGTGAAAGTCTGGACAGGCGAGTCCCCCCTGTGTCCAGGCCTTATGCAAGATTTTCCTACTGAATCTAGCCGGGCGTGATTGCCATAAAAAGGATGCCACTGTGGAATCCAATTGCTGGAAAAGAGTCTTAGGTATCCAGACCGGGGAGTGTCGTAAAATATACAGCAAAACTGGGAGTAAAACTGGTAATTTCATTTTAATTAGGTTAATTTTCCCTATAAGTGATAATGGGAGGTTCGACCAGGCCTTCAGTTGGCACCACTGCAGCGCTGGGGATAAGTTAATATTGCTAAAGTCCTGGGTATTGGAAGAGATATTGATTCCTAAATATTTAATGGTACTTGCCCACTGTAGAGGTGAAGCAGGATCACTCAGCTTTTTTGCCCCGGGATCAGTGGGTAGAATAAGTGATTTGCTCCAGTTGGTTCGGAGGCCAGAGAGAGCCGCAAAGCGGTCCAGAAGCCTGGGCGCCCCAGAAATCGAAGGACCAGGGTCCCGGAGGAAAAATATTAAATCATCCTCGTACAATGCTAGTTTCTCGACCACCGAACCAACCTGGATTCCAGACACCTTGCTCGATCTCCGCAAGGCCTCAGCCAAGGGCTCCATCGCCAGGGCAAACAGCACAGGGGAAAGAGGACACCCCTGTATTGTCCCCCTCCTAATTGGAAAAGATGGCGAAAGCCTGCCATTTAGTTTATTTGGGCCTTGGGAGTCTTGTATAATAAGCCGATCTATTTCCAGAAAGCTGGGCCAAAGCCCTCCAGAACCTGCATCATATAGGACCATCTAACAGTATCAAAAGCCTTTTCGATGTCAAGGGATGTCAAGGGATACCAGGACCCGGGAGGCATTCTCCTCAGGTGGGAGTAAAGACTCGTCTAAGGTTTATGTCCGTGGACTTGCCAGGCATGAAGCCGGTCTGATCTATGTTGACAAGGGATGGTAGGACCTTCATGAGTCTATTGGCTAGCACTTTGGTTAGTATCTTAAGGTCGTAATTTAGCAGTGAAATGGGTTGGTAGGATGAGCAGCAAGTGGGGTCCTTCCCTGGTATGGGCAGCAGCACTATATGTGCCTGATACATACTATCTGGCAGTCTCTCGGATTCCAAGCAATCTGCGAACAACTGAGTTAGTTTGGGGACCAGTATGGCAGCATATGTCTTATACCATTCCCCAGGTAAACCATCGGGGCCCGGGGATTTGTTGTTGGGCAAGAAGTAGATTGCGTTTTCTATCTCTTGCCGTGTTAAGGGTTTATCTAGTCTATCCCTGTCCTCCTCGGATAGGAGAGGTAAGGCGAATCCCCCCAAATCCTCCAACAAGGCGCCAGCCGAGTCAGAGAATGGATCTTCATACAGTTTATTGTAGAAGAGATGAAATTCCCTTAGTATACCTTCGGGGTCTGTAACCTGACAGCCAGTGGAAGTCTGTATTCTAGGGACCACTGTCTGGAGTGTGGGCTCTGCCACCAGGTTGGCCAGTAGTTTGCCATTTTTGTCCTCTGACTTGAAAAGCTTGGCTGCAAGCTTCCCTGCAGATTGAACCAACGAGGTGTAATGGAGCTTCAAATCTCTTCTTGCTTGGGCTAGAGTCGAATAATTTTCGAGTGTTGGACTCCCCGTGAAAAGTTCCAGTGCTGTCCCTTCACACTGTTCCAGTTGTGCAGTCCGTGATGCAAAGCTGGATCTCACTGCCTTGATAGAGGAGACATACTCTCCTCGGGCATGAGCCTTACCTGCCTTCCAGACCACATCAAGGGAAGATGACCCCTCATTAAGTGTCCAGTATTCTGCGAGTTTGGGTTCTACTAATTCGTGGATTTGAGGATTGTCAAACCTGTGGGACGCTAGCCTCCAGCATCCCGGCTCACGGGAGGTGCCGAGAGTCAAGCCAATTTCCAGCGGTGAGTGGTCTGAGAGACCTGCTGGGAGATAGGAGACCGTCCCAACCTGAGACAGAGCAGAGGCAGACCCAAACATTAAGTCTATGCGAGACCCTGATCTGTGCGAAGCTGAGATATGCGAATAAGTCCTATCCTCCAGGTGTCTCCACCGCCAGACCTCCAGGAGACCAAAGGTCTCGGCCCAAAGGGTCAAATCAGGGGGGGCAGATCTAAGGGGGTTATTAGTGTCCTCGGTATGATCTAGGATGGCATTAAAGTCCCCTCCAACTATTATATTGCGGACTTGGAGGGGGGCTATTTTTGTAAGAATGGTGTACAAGATGGTGGAGTCAAACGGAGGAGGGACGTATACACTGATTATCGCCCAGCGTTGGGCATACATCTCAAGAATTAAGATTACGTACCTTCCCCCTGGATCAGTGAAGACCTGCTCTACCGAACAAGGGAGTGACTTGCTCAGCAGAATAGTCACGCCTCTCGCATAGGAGGAGTAGGTGGCATGAAACCCTTGTTTTACCCATGCCCGCTTGAGAGTGAGGATTTTACTGCCCAGTAGGTGAGTTTCTTGGAGAAACAAAATGTGAGGTTTATGAGACTGCAGAAACTTAAACATCAACAATCTTTTCACCTTGTCATTCAGCCCTCTAATATTCCAAGATATCAACTTTAAATCTATACCCATTTAGAATAGAGAAGCTTAATGACAGCAGGAGCACAAAAAAAAATCCATACCCATCAGTGTCCTGTCCATAGGTTGGTTGCAGAGGTGGTCCAGATGATACAGCTGTCCAAGGATTCTGGGGAGGAAAGAGGTAAACAGAAGGAAAGAACAAAATAAAGACAACATAGTCCAGCAAGAGAGATGGTATGGAACCCGAGCAGGTGTGGTAGTTGTAACGAGCCCCTTGCTCGCTCGGTTTCACTCTCTCGACACTCCTCTGCAGCTATAGAATCAGATTGCAGATCGCAACATCTGATTGTTCGGTCATCCAATGCTCCGGGTTTAGAACTACAGCTACAGTGGGGATCGAAAGTTTGGGCACCCCAGGTAAAAATGTGTATTAATGTGCATAACGAAGCCAAGGAAAGATGGAAAAATCTCCAAATGGCATCAAATTACAGATTAGACATTCTTATAATATGTCAAAAAAAGTTAGATTTTATTTCCATCATTTACACTTTCAAAATGACAGAAAACAAAAAAAATGGCGTCTGCAAAAGTTTGGGCACCCTGCAGAGTTAATATCTTGTACTGCCCCCTTTGGCAAGTATCACAGCTTGTAAACGCTTTTTGTAGCCAGCCAAGAGTCTTTCAATTCTTGTTTGAGGTATCTTTGCCCATTCTTCCTTACAAAAGTCTTCCAGTTCTTTGAGATCTCTGGGCTGTCTGTCACGCACTGCTCTTTTAAGGTCTATCCATAGATTTTCAATAATGTTGAGGTCAGGAGATTGTGAAGGCCATGGCAAAACCTTCAGTTTACGCCTCTTATCCCCCGTGGATTTTGAGGTGTGTTTAGGATCATTATCCATTTGTAGAAGCCATCCTCTCTTTAACTTCAGCTTTTTCACAGATGGCATCAAGTTACCATCCAAAATTTGCTGAAATTTTATTGAATCCGTTTTTCCTTCTACTCGTGAAATGTTCCCTGTGCCACTGGCTGCAATACAACCCCAAAGCATGATTGATCCACCCCCATGCTTAACAGTTGGACAGAGGTTCTTTTCATTAAATTCTGTGCCCTTTCTTCTCCAAACGTACCTTTGCTCATTCCGGCCAAAAAGTTCTATTTTAACCTCATCGGTCCACAGAACTTGTTTCCAAAATGCCTCAGGCTTGTCTATATGTTCATTTTGCAAAGTTCAAACGCTGATTTTTGTGGTGAGGACGTAGAAGAGGTTTTCTTCTGATGACTCTTCCATGAAGACCATATTTGTACAAGTACCTCTTTATAGTGGAATAGTGTACCACGACTCCAGTGTCTGCCAGATCTTTCTGGAGGGATTGTGCAGTCAAACGTGGGTTTTTCTCACAATCCTGCGAGTTGTTCTGTCTGATATTTTTCTTGGTCTTCCAGATCTTGCTTTAACTTCCACTGTTCCTGATGACTGCCATTTCCTAATTACATTCCGAACAGAGGATATTGACATCTGAAAACGCTTTGCTATCTTCTTATAGCCTTCTCCAGCTTTGTGAGCGTCAACTATTTTCAGTTTCAGTTTTCTAGACAACTGCTTAGAAGAACCCATGGTGCTGATTGTTGGGGCAAGGTCAGATGAGTCTGGCCATTTAAAACCTTTGAGATTGACATCACCTGGTCTTCCCAGACGATGATTGAGAACAATCCATGACACTGGCAGGTCTCGGCTTTGCAAAGGGGGCAGTGCATGCTATAAATTCTGCAGGGTGCCCAAACTTTTGCAGACGCCATTTTTTTGTTTTCTGTAATTTTTAAAGTGTAAATGATGGAAATAAAATCTAACTTTTTTTGACATATTATAAGAATGTCTAATCTGTAGTTTGATGCCATTTGGAGATTTTTCCATCTTTCCTTGGCTTCGTTATGCACATTAATACACATTTTTACCTGGGGTGCCCAAACTTTTGATCCCCACTGTATGTGCCGTTCAAATCCAGTTGTGATAGCTCAGAACAAACACCAGGCAGGCTGTATGTAAGTTCAAACAGGAATACAGTCTCTTTTATACAATAAAAGAGGAGGTGCAGACCTGCTCATATTACTCTAACAATACAGCTGTAACCTAATTAACCTAATTAACATGAGCTAATTAACTAATCCCTTTAGACAGCCTAGATGACTCAGACATGACCTTTAGGCCAGACTGGCCATCTTGTAGCTCAGAAAACCCAATCCACATTAAATAGCAGAGTTAATTAACACAAATAACAATGGGGATCTAATGACTCTTAGATCCCATACTAGAGACTTATTTACAATACACATTTTAGCAGACAACAGACAGGTAGCTGGAATTGATGACATTAGCATTTAACAGTAGGAGTCCCAACAGTATGAATCAGTCACTATTCCAATATGGCAAATCCAGTGTGTCCTGGGGGACCAGGACCCGAATCCACAGTAATACCACCTCAAGGGTCCCCAGGCATACAGCTCACAAAGAGCACCGTTCCCCCAAAATGCCAGGGCCCACGATCGATCGGCAAGAGGCTAGCATACAGTCCCCTCCAAAAGTCTCTCTCCCAGCTAGGTCTGTCACAGTAGTCAACTAAAAGTACAAGTAACGCCCTACCGCCTGGCATAACCCCAACTGTCGCCAAGCCAGTTTCTCACCCTAAACTTGATAGAAGATGTCTCCTACTGGAGGCTCAAATTTTCTGAGATAACCCCAGCTTGTGTTCAGCCTATAACAGTAGGCGATGGTTAGGGGATTTGTATCCGAACACAGCAAGGAGGACCAGGCGATCCAGAGCCGTTGTATAGTTCCTCCGAGTAGTGGAGTTTCTCCAGATATGTGGATAGCACCAGGCCCTCCGCTCATTAGAGAGAAAAAAAAATGGAAAAAAAGAAAAACTAGAACCAAAAATCTGGTGGGGATTCACGTGTAGAGGTACATTTGAGGTAACTCCGGCGTTTATAGGTTGTTTAGTAGGATAAAGGAATCAAAGATGTGGAAGATCCGTGCATCAGATGAATTAAGGAGAAGGAACTTTTAACGCAAGCTGGTCAGCCAGTCGTCAGCAGCCGCTGGGTTGTCAAAGAAGCGAGTCGCTCCTTTATGTTGGACTCGTAAGCGGCTTGGGTAGAGCATGCCATATTTAATGTTCTTATCTCTGAGTCGCCTGCGGACATCATTGAAGGTTTTCCTCTTTCTCTGCAGGTCAGCTGAAAAGTCAGGGAAAAGAAGAATAGAGGAGTTACCATGTTTCAGTGTGGAATGTTTGCGGGTTTCTGAGAGAATCCTGTCCCTGTCCCGATAGTTGAGGAAGCGGACCAAAAAAGGCCTGGGAGGATTTCCTGGGATGGCTCGGCCCGTGGGCACCCGGTGGGCCCTTTCAACCACGTATGTAGGGGGAACTTCCGTGAGGCCCAGCAGGTTTTTAAAGAACTCTTCCGCGAAAACAGCAGGATGGTCCCCCTCCTCTCCTTCGGGCAGACACAGGATTCTGACATTATTGCGCTTCAGTCTATTTTCAGCGTCGTCTGATTTTGCGACAGTGTGGCTTCTTATTTCAATGCTCAATACCAGTTTTTGGAGTAAGTTGATGTTTACAGTGACAATGGGGGTTATTTACTAAAGGCAAATCCACTTTGCACTACAAGTGCACTTTCAGTACAGTTTCAAGTGCACTTGCAGTGCACTTGTGGTGCAAAGTGGATTTGCCCTTAGTAAATAACCCCCACAGAGCTCTAAAATTTGCCACAATAAGGCCATTTTCGGGACTCCAAACAATTACTAATTCATGGTCCTGAAAAGGATGTGTTTTTTTAGCATTAATGCATTACATACATTAAAACAAAAACAATGTGTGTCTGTAGCAGACCCACAACATAATAGCTAGCTGAAGAAAAGATTGCCACCTCATGTATCAAATAAATTACGTTTGCACAATTGAAGAAAATGGCCAAAAAGAAAAGCCCATTGGAGAACCTAGGAGACAGCTAAAAGAAACACAAGCAGTAAATCAAATGAAATATTATTTCAGTTTAAAAAAAAATTATTTAAAAAATGGTTCTCAAACATTTGATGGCATATCAATGGCCCCCGCAAAGTATTCCAGATATTCTTGACGGACTTTGCGGGTGCTTTAGGGGGGCAAGCCAGGACGACCAGCTTCAAGCACCGTCAGTGTTGACTGATCTGGCAATCCTGTCTCAGGCCCAACTGAGGCCACATAGTTCGAAGCATTTCTCCTTAGAAAGTTCTGCATAATGTAGCATGCAAGTAAGATATGGTTTATTTTGTATTCCGCCATGTGAATTGGCGTCAGGAATAGGCGGAACCGGCTGGCCATTATGCCGAAAGCATTCTCCACATTCTCGGGCCAGCCGGTAGTTAAAAACCCTCTGGTCCGGGGTGAGGGTCCTCATGGGGAATGGTCATCATCAGGTATTCACAAAGCCCAAACGCTTCATCAGCAACAAAGACGAACGGTAGACCAGCCACGTTGTCTTTTGCAGGTGGCAATCCCAAGCCACCACTCTGGAGCCGTCGGTAGAACTCGGTCTGGGCGATGACTCCATCATCCTTACTTACACTATTGGCAGCCCACTGGACAGGTAAGAAGTGTCATAATACAAAAATATAAATACACTCTGTACAGACTGAAGCACAATTTTACATTCTGCAATTACCTATCAAGATAATAGGAGAACAAAACTTTAAACAGTACCATTTGAAAGTATTCATGCAGGCCCTTTCACTACATGCTTTGGTGAATGCATCCATAAATATGAACACAAAAGAGGTAGGTATAGTGTGTATGGGTTTGGCAAAGTCAGCAGATAGAGGATTGGTATCGGTTGACTTAGCGGTTGGGAGGAGGGAAGGGTTCCAAATGAGTTTGGGACCCCCAAAAAAAAGCCTCTGGCACTCTGCCTGAATTTAACGACAACAATAACATTTGTACACATTTTAGGGGGTGTTTAGGGTAAAGCTCTACAATGGAGCTGGCAAAATACATTGTTAAGTGACTAGGCTAGGTGTGTATGGGCCCATGCTGGGGAGGTTAGTGAAGGCAAATAACAAAAATAGCAAAGGACAAAAAAGGATCTTGAAAAACTTCCAACATGCATGAGGACAAAGAGGACATTCACAGCATATTACAATCATGGTAATTAGGGAGTGATGAAAGAAATACAATATATTAGCAAACATTAATGACATAGAATGTGAATGTGTTAAAGGAGAAATCTTGCCTTAATATAGTCCTTCTGCAGGACCTGAATGATGGCAGAACAGGTCTCTGGAATAATGATCCCAGAGCCTGGAGGGAGATGCCTGTTGAGAACTTGATGTCCTGCAGACTTCTCCCCATCGCCAAGTACCGCAAGGTGGTGACTAGCCTCTGCTCGGGAGTGATGGCTTGCCGCATGCAGGTGTCCTGCTTCATAATATAAGGGGACAGCAAAGTCAACAAATGGTGAAAAACGGGGTCCGTCATCCGGAGATAATTTCTAAAATCATCAGGATTATTCTCACGGATCTCCCCCAAGCAAAGGCATGTGCGAGAATTGGTCACACTGGAGTAACCAATTCTTCGTCCATGAACTCCTCCCCCCCGTTCATGGACTGGGCTAGGGTCAAAGTAAGAACCCCAACACCAAGCCCCCGCATAGCATGAACTCTACGATGAGCACGTACCCACAACATGGCTAGAAAACGGTTGGCTGGTCAGAACGAACTAACAGAATGCACTGAAAATCAGAAATGCCTGAGAAGAGCGACCTGAAAATCAGAAACGAGCGGACAAGAACGCACTGAAAAACAGATACAAACCCACAAACACAAACTGAAGAACAGTAATGATCTGAAAAGCACGAGGCTGAAAAGCGCGAATCGTCTCTCACCAAACTTCTACTAACACAAGATAAACACGAGATTAGCAGAAAGAGTCCAAAGGGTGGCGCACTGGCTATTGAACTTCCTTTTTCTAGTCCCGTCGTACGTGTTGTACGTCAGCGCATTTTTGCCAATCGGAATTTCCGAAAACATTTGTGCGACCGTGTGTATGCAAGACAAGTTTCAGCCAACATGCGTCGGAAATAAATCCACGGTTTGGTTGTCAGAAATTCCGATCGTCTGTACGCGGCATAACAGCTTCTTACCGTGGCCACTTGTCTGCTCAATGTGAGTTTCTTGTCTCTCTGGCCGGGAGTCCACTGGACTGTATCCGAGTTGACGGCACCATTCTGTTAAATCAAGTCTTCAAACAAGACATTCAGATGAGATAGTAGATCTAGATCTTAAGATAATATAAGTAGGTGCTTTTTATTCACTGCAGTGGACAAATACAACACAGTTCTCTGCTACTATAAGTGAGTAAAAGTGAAAGTGTTTCTGCCGTACAAACATCAATATATACGTATGAATATGCATAAGTTCTAGGCGTGTTATAGGTGTGATCGTATAGTTTAATCCAATCAGCATTCATATCTTCTTAGTAGCAAGGGAACAGTTAAATGGGTGTATACATCATATGACTCACAAAAAAAGAAATTTCAGCAGTATTTGGTCGGTTCAGACTGGTTTTGATAAGGAGGTCATTTTGAGCAGCTTTCTGGGTTCTTATCAGTAGTTTGTGTCATCACATATCCAGTACTTTCGATTTCCCAGGAATTGAAACACAAGTGAAGGAAACAGGCAGGAGAACGTCTAGAAAGAAAGAAAAGTGTATCACCAATTCCTAAAGTGATATTCTATATTAATATATATATACATATACACATATAACTCTACATTATCAGACCCCTATAATTCTTCTCACTTCCCTCCACCCACTTTATATAGAGGCTTCCACAATCCTTCTCGAGTTAGGAGGAGCAACCCTAAAAGGGGACCCACCAACTCCACCTCCCTACAAGCTCTGTTCCTAAATAGATAATAAAAAAAAAAAAAAAACAGAAATGTAATGATTCCTAAAAGAGTAGCATGTTAAAAAACAACTTATTTTTCACAGCTAGAATTATAATCAGACTTAATGAATAAGGCTGCAAAATACTGAAGACAGAAACAGCTTATACGCCCTTGTTTTTTATATCAATTTGATTCCCACTTATTATGGCAATCTGTTGCAAACCACCTGTTATGTTTTCTCTTCTGTATAATCAAACATTTATAATGCTTCAATTCAGGGTAGCCCCCCCCAAACAAAATCATCAGCAATTTGTGTTGATGCCGTCTCTTCATAGAAGGTCACTTTAATCTCCTCCTTACTATGCACTTGGCACAGATTGTGAAAAAAGTGGGCTGCAAGGGGAAAAATCACTCATATATTAACACAATTCCTTGATGCAGTTACAGTATCCAAGGACTTGATGCTTCTACAGGAACAAGTTCTGTGCTACAGCCTCTAGCAACATAAATGTTTAACTCCAGGACGGCAAAAAAGGCCACTTACAGGTATTGGTATGCTAAAGCATCAAGCTCATCCAGTAAAGTCAGAGTTAATCCATTCACAAGAGGCTGTTTTCTTTCTGTCATGTGACAGTTTTTATTTATTTTTTATACAGCTTGTTGCTATGCCAGCAAACCATTTGTTCAAAGTGGGAGCACTAGTTGGTGTAATTCAGAAAACTGCAATGCTATTGTTCTATTTTTTTTATATATAAACTAGAGGCTGACGCTTGTTCTCTTTAGCAAATAAATATTAAAATAAACAGCTAGTACAATGATTTTTAAGCCTTGGTCAAAGCCTTTCTTCTCCTACGACACAGATGTTGCCCATTTGCAAAATACTAATGCTGAAAGACATGAGACTTGCAAAAGACCTTTGCAAGAAAGATCTTTCCACGAACAGAAAATATATTTTAAATAATAAAACATAATTATGTGTTAAAAAAAACACACATACAAATGTGCAAGAGAATATTGAGAAAAAGCTTTCTGGAGCAGGGTTGAGTATTGCGAATGCTTAAAATGGACTAAAAATTAAACAATATATAGCCGTATGGATCAGAATTTCAAGTGACATTCATAGATAAAATGTCTTTCTAATGGTGTCTAATGCTGACTAGTATTGCGAGACACCCCCTTCCCAATTAACCTATAGAACCAGTGATATGTACATAAAAAGTTGACAGTATATACTGTCAGGGCTGGGCTCTCAGCCCTTCCTTCTCTGTGCTCAGGTTGCTCAGCTGTCGGTTAATTGCCAATACTCATCGTTCCACAGTGGCTCACCTGTTGATCATCTCCTGCTCATCAGTCAAGCCCACAGCTTGCCCCTTATGACTATTTAAACTGCCTAGTTCATTTCTTCAATGCCTTTACCTTGGTCAACATGTATAGAGACTCTCTGCTGTATTCCTGTTGAAGACTTGCCTGGCTAACGTCTCTTCTGATTCCTGATCCTGTCTGCTGCCTCTGACTACGCTGATCTCTGGCTACCTGATTTCCTGGCTTGTTCTGACTACTTGATTTGGCTACCGAACCCTGGCTATGTTTTGACTACGTTTACCAGTTGTACCATTTTATTAAAAGGTGTGATTAGTACTGCATTTTCTGTCTCCGTCTGTTTCATGGTTCCTGACAGTAGGCGAAGGTCATGAATTCAGAAGATGCAGGTAATCCACGTAGTGGTAATATTTTTTTCAGGTTGAATGAGCAGGATCACCGCCTGGATCAGTTTGACATAGCGTTACAGATGTTCCTGATTCGCACTGCTCACCTGGATCCTCCCACTGTTGCTGTTCCAGTACAACCTGTGTTGCAAGCTGCCCCTGCTGCTGCTCCAGTCTCTGTGCAGGCACCCCCCTCAAAAATGACCTCTGTAAGAGGTATGTCTGGTTTCGCTCCGCTACCCCAGCGATTTAAGGGCGATCCAGTTCAATGCAGAGGGTTTTTCAACCAGGTTGGGATATACTTTGAGATGCTGCCCCAGGCATTCCTCACGTACAGAAGCAAAGTAGGCTTCATTATTTCTTTGCTTTCTGATAGAGCCTTGGCCTGGGCAAACCCTCTATGGGAGACGCAAAAGCCAATTCTCCTGAGTTACCCAGAGTTTGTGGCTTCCTTTAAAAGGGTATTTGATGTTCCCGCATGCTTCACTTCTGCTGCCAAGAGCCTCATGTCCATCAGAGTACGAGAACTGTTGCCGATTATGCCATTGAATTCCGTACTCTGGCAGCAGAGGTCGCTTGGAACAATGAGGTCTTCGTGGCTGCTTTTTCTCATGGTCTCTCAGATAACATCAAAGATGAGATAGCAGCCTGAGACATACCTACAGATCTAGAGAAGTTGATCACCTTTGGCATTCTCATTGACTCCAGACTCCAAGAGAGACCTTCCTTTAAGGAGCGCTTGCGGAAGCCTCCTGTACGCTTGGCTCTGAGCTTTTCAGTCCCACCCTTGCCTCCCTCACCTCCCATGCCTCCTGGTACAGAGTCTGCCAGTGAAGTAGAACCCATGCAGTTGGGCTTCACACGTCTCTCTGTGGATGAGAGGGCCTTTAGGAGGAGGGAGAGATTGTGCCTTTATTGTAGCCAGGCAGGTCACTTCTTGAAGTCTTGTTCTACCCGTCCAAGAAACGTCTGCACCTGAGGTCCTGTAGGGGACAGATCTTGGGTGGCGTTGTTATGTCCCCAGTTACCTTGAATGATAAGCCTCTAGTTTTGGTTACCCTTTCGTGGTCTGAGTCGTCCATCGACATACAGGCTCTAATCGACTCTGGGGCTGCAGGCCCATTCATTGGCAGTGCCTTTGTGTGATAGAGCTTTGCCTCTTGACCACTCCCCCAGGACCAGTGAATAGCATAAACGAAAGGCCTAGTTAGGCCCCACCCCATTTTCTGTATTTAGCTACATACCGAAACGTATAAGGGTGGGACTGTATGCTGCCATGGTTTGGCGTCAGGAAAGGAAAATTACAGTAAGTATTTGATACAATTTTCTGTTTTCCTGACGCCAACATGGCAGCATACTAGTGATAAATAACTAATTGACAGGGTGGGATCTACTTGTCAAACCAATCTTCTAATTAGGATGAGACAGAGGACTGAATAGTCCTTCCTACAAAATCCCCTGGGTCTATTCCGTCAAGTTTGAGTAGGAATGTTGGAACGACCACAATACCCCTGTACAGATGGGCACCATAGATTCTCTTGAATGTGCTGCCTATGAGGCTTCAACCACTCTGGTAGAGTGCTCCGCCGTCGCTGACGGAGGCTCGCGAACCCTAGTCCTATATGCACAACCAAGCCTGCTAGGATCCAGTCGGTAACCTCTTTCTCTTGATGATTCCCAGATGGAATGAGAAAAGGTTTATTTAGATGACCTGAAAGGGACAATTGTGGACAGATACTACTTTAAAGTTCTGAAAATGAACAGTACGTGTGACTTTCCTGTGTGATGTTGTGGAAAGTTAGGCAATGTCCAGCAGGCTGCTGTTACGTTTGATGCAGACCCAACTCTACACTTTCTGGAAAGAAAGGAATATATATATATATATATATATATATATATATATATATATATATATATATATATTTTACTTTGAAGCTCCAAGAGCTTGAATCTCTGATAACCTTCTGCTTAAAGTTCTTGCAATTGATACTGCCTTGTAAGTGATGGCCTGAACCGAACATTGCTCTGTTGGAACAAACGGTTAAACTAATATGAGATCCAGCAATAGATCTTTCTTTCTTGGTGACCGACTCCTCACGACTGCCCTCAAAAGTTGTGCAAACTGAAGGATTAGTGGCCCATTTAAATGTGTTATTGCCGAGATAGCCTATCCTCACATAGCTCACGAGTGTGGGCTAAGGTCTGGAGGAAGTATAGAACAGCTGAGACTGGAAGGACAGTAGGATTAATGTCTCGCCCTACCGGGAAAAAGCAAACTTGTTCCAGAATTAGGTCTAGATGTTGTAAGTAGAATGTCTTTTTGCACACAACAAAGTAGAGATCACTCTGGAGTGAAACTTGGAGTAACCGGAGCTCTCCATCCTTTAATGCCCCTGCTTGCAGTCCCAGTCTGCATATACTATGGAGGGGAAACGTCTTCTGTACCCTGAAATGAACGGCCAGGGAAAACCGAAGGCCTCCTGGTCAATATGGAGGACTGGCTATGACAACTATGTTCTCCCTTGATAGCCTCAAGAGGAATCTCATTTACGGGAAAATGTTGGGGAAAAATAGATAGGTTATATTGCAGTCCCAGGAAGAGACCAGAGCACCTGCCCCTTGCGCCTTGGGGTACGGAAACAAAATCAGACGAAAGTTTGTGATTACTGTGGGAAACAAGGAGGTCTGTCTGTGGTAGACCCCCAACATTTTCCCATAAACGAGCTTTCTCTTGAGAAACAAGAGTTGGCCAGGGTGGAGGAAGCGGTCTTTCCTCCCCATCAAAGATCCGTGCACCTGGGAGACAGTACCATAGACATGTCGTCCCAGCAGCCAGATGAGGGAATGGAAAAGGATGCAGCCAGCTCAACTCCCAAATGGCAGCTACACAGTTTGGGAGTGGAGGAATCCAGCCTCCTGCCCCAACAGTTAGCCGAAGCGGATGGCGTGGAGTCCCCAGCAGTGCTGGCAACAGGGCAGAGTGCTACCATCCTCTGGACAGCACCGTCAACAACTGTGGAGATCCAGGGAGCCGGGGCAGTCGGCCCCTCTCTCCGGCGACAAGCTGATGTAGTGAAGCTGCTACTCCCAGCTGAATCACTGGCAACAGGGCAGAGTGCTGCTGACCTCTGCCTAGCACCAACAGTGTCTCTAAAGCTTCAGGAAGCTGGGGTGATCGGCCCCTCTGCCCAGCAGCAGACCACCCAGCTGAAGCACTGGCAGCCAGACAGAGAGTAAATGACCTCTGCCCCACACCTGCTGGTGTCAACTATTCCTTGCAGCCAAGATGGGAGAAAATGGGTCCTGGCATTTGGGGGAACAGTGCTCTTTGTGAGCTGTATGCCTGGGGACTCTTGAGGTGGTGTTACTTTGGATTCAGGTCCATATCCCCCAAGACACACAGACTCTGGGAACCCTGTATATACCATATTAGAAATAGTGACTGATTCATACAGTTGGGACACATACTGTTAGATGCTAATGTCATCAACTCCAGCCACCTGTCTGTTGTCTTCTATAATGTAAATTAATCTGGCTTTCCACAGCTTCTAAGTGTCTTTCACCCATTGTTGTTTGTGCTAATTAACCCTGCAATTGTATAAAGGAGTTTTGTGTTGAGATGTATGATAATGTGTAGTGCAGTTAGGGTGTCACGTCGGCTGCTTTAAGGGATTAGTTAATTAGCTCATGTTAATTCTGTTTCTGGTTACAGGTGTATTGTTAGAGTAATATGAGCTGGGGGTAGGACCCCCTCTTCTACTGTATATAAGACTTGTATTTTGGTTCTAATGAAGAGTCCATGTTCAGCAACTAAACAAGTATCATCTTGTTTTGTGCTTGTGAGCGGTTGGAATATCTGATATCTATATTCAGACTGGGAGGAAGTGGTATATGATGAAAGCACTCAAGCGGAGTATGGGACGTTTCGTTACAGGTCACCTGGAACAGGATGGCTGATTTGCTAAAAACGGAGAGTGCAAAATCTGGTGCAGCTGTGCATGGTAGCCAATCAGCTTCTAACTTCAGCTTGTTCAATTAGGCTTTGACACAAAAAAAACAGAAACTGATTGGTTTTGCTGCAGAGCTGCACCAGATTCTGCACTCTCCAATTTTAGTAAATCAACCCCAGTGTCTCCAGTTAGGAATGACTGACATAAAACCTGATGGGGGATTTATCTGCTAAAGGCAAATCCACTTTGCACTACAAGTGCATTGCAATGGGACTTGGAAATGCAGTCATTTTAGATCTGAGGGGGACATGCAAGCAAAATAAAAAATATAATGTTTGTTTTTACATGATTGGATGATAAAAATCAGCAGAGCTTCCCCTCATTTCAGATCTTCTCCTCAGATTTACAGCGACTGCACTTTCAAGTGCGCTTTCAGTGCACTTGTAGTGCAGAGTGGATTTGCCTTTAGTAAATCAACCTCATAGAGTCCCTTGTAAAAAGTAAACAAAGTCAGTGTTCACACTAGTGTCATCCACTCTTTTTGTGATTAAACTGGATAAACATCCAATGGGGACAAGTCCCATGGAAAATGACAGGTCAGGGATAAAGTTGTGGAGAAGTTTAAAGCAGGGTTAGGTTAAAAAAAATATCCCAAGCTTTGAACATCTCACAGGGCACTGTTCAATCCATCATCCGAAAATGGAAAGAGTATGGTACAACTGAAAACCTACCAAGACATGGCCGTCCACCTAAACTGACAGGAGAGCATCAATCAGAGAAGCAGCCAAGAGGCCCATGGTAACTCTGGAGGAGCTGCAGAGATCCACAGCTCAGGTGGGAGAATATGTCCACAGGACAACTATTAGTCGTGCACTCCACAAATCTGGCCTTTATGGAAGAGTGGCAAGAATAAAGCCATTGTTGAATGAAAGCCATAAGAAGTCCAGTTTGCAATTTGTGAGAAGCCATGTGGGGGACACAGCAAACATGTGGAAGAAGACGCTCCGGTCAGATGAGACCAAAATTGAACTGTTTGGCCTAAAAGCAAAATGCTGTGTGGTTGAAAATGAACACATCACATCACCCTGAACACACCATCCCCACTGTAAAACATGGTGGTGGCAGCATCATGTAGTGGGGTTGCTTTTCTTCACCAGAGACAGGGAAGCTGGTCAGAGTCGATGGGAAAATGGATGGAGCCAAATACAGGGCAATCTTAGAAGAAAATCTGTGAGAGTCTGCAAAGACTTGAGACTGGGGCAGAGGTTCACCTTCCAGCAGGACAACGACCTTAAACATACAGCCAGAGCTACAATGGAATGGTTTAGATCAAAGCATATTCATGTGTTAGAATGGCCCAGTCAAAGTCCAGACCAACATCCAATTGAGAATCTGTGGCAAGACTTGAAAATTGCTGTCCACAGACACTCTCCATCCAATCTGACAGAGCTTGAGCTATTTTGCAAAGAAGAATGGGCAAAAATGTCACTCTCTAGATGTGCAAAGCTGGCAGAGACATACCCAAAAAGACTTGCAGCTGTAATTGCAGCGAAAGGTGGTTCTACAAATTATTGACTCAGGGGGCTAAATACAAATGCACGCCACACTTTTAATATATGTATTTCTAATAAAATTTGAAAACCGTGTATGATTTTCCTTTCACTTCACAATTATGTGCCACTTTGTGTTGGTCTATCAAATAAAATCCCAATAAAATACATTTACATTTTTGGTTATAACATGAGAAAATTTGGAAAATTTCAAGGGGTATGAAAACTTTTTCAAGGCACTGTATATATTTAGCAGAGACCCTAGAGAATAAAATGGTGAGTTTTGCCATTTTTTATTTCACACGGTATAAAAAAATACTTCAATTAATTTTAATGCACACAAACAATATAATAGGCAATTTATGGTAAAATATAAAAAATGGTGTTACGCTGAGTAAATAGATACCCAACATGCCTTGCTTTAAAATTGCACACGCTCGTGGAATGGCGACACACTACGTTGCCACCAGCGACACTTTAAATACTTTTACAGGTTAAGCAATTTTGTAAAAAAACCTGCGCTCATGAGAAAACAGCCAATAAATTCAATGTTAAAAGTGCATAGTGCAGCTGCAACAAATATACTTCAAATATCAGTAAAGTGTATAAACAATAAATAAACTTAAAATGTGCGCTGGCATAAATAAAATTAAAATTAAATCTGCAACAAACAAGACTTCTTGAAAGGCCACCCGAAGCTGTAGTATATACCTTAAAACAAACCACAGTGCTGCAAAATGACAAATTACAAAATATAACACATCTCCGTGAAAGAAATTATATAAAAAACAAGAAAGTAAAAAGTTCAAAAAATGTGATTGAAACCAAAAAACGCTTAAAAAGCTCCACATTCAGTTCGTGAGAAACGGAATTACAAGAGAAAAACGTGGGTGAAGAAGATGAACCGTTCCTTTAATGTGTCACATCAAGGTGGGAGAGGTAAGAGGTATAAGAACACTTCCAAGCCACCAATAGTTGCAGGAGAGTAGTAATGGCTGTACTCTTACCAAACTTGTTGGACCTCCTGTGTAGCGAGGTCGTATGAGCTTTCAGATATAGCCCTCTGCAGGGACAAGTGGGAGACGATGTCCTGGTCCTGCTCAAAAGCGTCACCCGCTTCCAGTAGTTATCTCTGTTTCAGCATCAGGGGGGAGACTCCTTACACAGATGGTCCATGGGTAGGAAAAACAAGGAGGGAAGGAAAACTCCGATAGTGTAGTAATAATAATCATAGGAGTTTATTACCTTAATTGACCAAAGGTCTTGTGCAAATTACAACGTTTAAAAAGTAAAAATTAAAAAAGCCGGCATAAAACAAAGGCTGAACGCCCGTGCAAAGATAGGATGCGTGATGGCAAGCATTTTTATTCTTTGAGATGGGGAGTGTCATGTATCCCTGAAGGCTGGATTAACATTGAGGCTGAGACTGCTGACAGTTAATAGCAAGTTGCATGTATCTTAGGGATCTCTACCTGCAGTTGCTATTTGAAACTTCGGGTTTATTGTAAAAGCTTGATGGGCCCACCTAAGCATACAACCTTGTGGGCGTCCGATATTGGTTTCTACTAATTTTTTTTGTGCACATAGATTTTTCTGGGAAAATCACAATTTTGACTTTATTGCATGTGGACTATTTACAAGATGGTTTTGTATTCTAAATCATAGGACATTTTGTGCATTTATTTTTATTTTGTTACACACATATAGTGACATTTTATGTTTATTTAATTTTGCTTTATACACTTGTTAGTGCAGCACTCCACACCAGTGATTAGAGCTTGAATTTTGACATGGTTTGACATGTCACAACATCGAAAACAGAGCTCTAGCAACCACTTGTGATTGCTTATCGGTTTGGTCCCTAAAAACAGGTGTGTCCTTAACTAGAAAAGGTAAGCTCCTTGTTAAGGCAAGATCACTGCCATACCATCTTCCATACCCTAATCTGGAAAGATCGACCCCCCCCAGAATTAAGCTAGAACATCTTCATTCTACAGAGACCCAAGAATGATGGTGGGTTGGCTAAATGCCACCTATACTGAACTTGCCAAACTGCAATCTGGAGCTAAGTGGAAAGCATATGTGGTTATACACCTTAAGCAAATATTTCATAATGGGGTGCCCTGGACCTTCAATGCCTTACAGGACGTGTATAACTTGCCACCCTCCATGCATTTCCATTACCTACAACTCCAGCATGCGGTTACAGCACAGAGTAAGTCCCCCGAGTGGCATCTATCCCCGACCTCAGTGTTTAGTCTCATGAGGGATGCTGACTCATCTAAGGGTTTTATTTCACAGTACTACGCCATACTATTACAATCTTATTTGAAGCAGCATTCCCTGAGACTGTGGGAAAATTGGGAGAGTGATGTTGGTCAGTTGGATGGGGAGCAACGGGAGGAGGTATTTCAGGCGGTAAGTACCTGCTCACTGAACGTATCACAAAGACTTACTCAGTTATACATATTGTTGTGGATATACTATACTCCTCACAAACTCCAGTTGATGAACTTGCAATCTGTAAACGTGATCATGGAGACCTAGCCATCTCTTATGGTGGTGCAACAAACTGCACACATACTGGGCTGTAGTGGTGACTACAGTTAACTCAATATTTAAAGTTTCACCACCTCTGGACCCAAGAGCTTGTCTGTTGGGTGTATTGGAAGAATATGATTGGGAGGTACACACTAGAGAGGCCATTCATAGAGTTTTATTCCAGGCCCAGAAATTGATTACGATTCATTGGAAATCGGAGGATCCCCCGAAATTGCGTGAATGGATACCCTGGGGGTAGCACCCCTAATATCAGTATTTTCCGGGATTTAGTGGAGCAAGACATAAAAAACTTACGAGCTAAACCTGCTCAAATCCAACAAAGTATTAAAACAGGAGTAGCTCAAATATGTGAGAGGAAGGATATTGTAGTTTCACCAGCTGACAAGGGGGGGCTATTGTCATCCTGGATAGCGATAAGTATCTGGATGAAATGTTAAGACTCCTGGCAGACAGTGAGACCTATACTCCTCTGTCAATGGACCCCAAAGTTAAATATAGGAAACAGCTGAAGGTAGTTGTCGAGAGGGGATTCAATTTGGGTATCCTTAATAAAAAGGAGAAGGAACATCTAATACCCCTAGCCCCTAAATTACCCATAATGTATATATTACCCAAGGTTCGTAAAACCTTGGTAAATCCACCAGGAGTCACCATCATCATTGGTATAGACTCTATAACATCAAGAGTAGGCAAATATATTGATCATTATTTGCAACCACTGGTGATGGGTATTCCAGCCTTTTTAAAGGATGCTAAACATGTTATCAATATCTTAAATGAAAAAGAATGGAAATCCACCTATCTGTTGGCCACTGCGGACGTGTCATCTTTGTACACGTCCATTTCACATAAATTGGGAAATGAGGCAGTTCAACTGTTTTTATCCCGGGAAACTTCCATCCCGCAGACACAGAGTAATTTTCTGTTGGAGCTACTGTTGTTTTCAATGTCACACAATTACTTCTGGCATAATGGGGCATATTACCTTCAAGTAAGGGGTGTGGCCATGGGAGCGAAGTTCGCTCCCAGTTTGGCCAACCTCTTTATGTCAAAATGGGAGGAGGATGTCATCTTTAACAATAAATGTCCAGCGTTAATCTTATGGAAAAGGTTAATTGGTGATATCCTCTTTGTATGGGAAGGGGATCTTGAATCGCTGAATAGAAACGAGAGGTATAATCCTTAGTCATGAAGCAAGTTCTGACAATATCCATTTTCTTGATTTAAAGATCTCTATACAGGAGGGAGGGATTGTTACCTTCACTTTTTTAAACAAACGGACAGAAATAGTTACAGTCCACTAGACTCCTGTCATCATCCCTCTTGGCTAAAAGCTGTGCCTAAGGGCCAGTTTCTATGCCTGAGACACAACTGTACACATACAGATGATTATTTTAGGGAAGCAACTATCCTCAAAACTAGATTTCTAGACATGGGGTATAGCGAGGACACACTAGATACCCTCATACGAGAGATTGGTGAGAGAAACCGATAGGAGTTAATAGGAGACAACCCCCGTAGGAATGATAACCTTAAAGATTTTGGTCTAGCTTTTTTTTACCACCTATTCAAACCAACATTGGGCTGCAAATACAATAATTATAAAACATTGGCCTATATTAAAAAATGATCGCATACTTGGCCCCCAGTTGCCTGAGTTCTCCTCAGGTTATCTTTAGGGGGGCATGCAATCTTAGGAAAGCGATAGCATCCAATGTTCTAAATGCCCCTATTAGACCCATGTTCTGTGGAGAATTGATATTATTCGTGCGGCAAACGTCAGTCCTGCTGAATTAATACTATCCAAAGGAGACGGGTTACAGAATTTACCTCTGCAAGCACTGGAATTTCCTATCCCATTAGAACCTTCTTAGGTGCCCTTGTGTGTTGGATTTTTTAGGACGTACTATGCTAATGCTACATATTAGATTAGCAGAACATATTATGAATATAAAAAAGGGTTTTAATAAACACGTTTCCAAACATTATGATCTGAAACACAATATGGATCCCAGAGGCACTACTTTTATTGTCCTTGATAAATATATACCCCACTGGCAAGGAAGCAATGGCAAGCGCTCTATTTCTAGAGCTGAAACCAGTTGGATATATTAAATGAATTCTCATGTGCCTCAAGGTTTGAATGTGGACTGTACTGTATGTTGGATTAATGAAATAATACTACCACATATATAAATATGTACAACTTTCAGCAACTGTGGACCGGGTATGTGTTTAATAAGTATTAGTGTTTGCTACACTTAACATGCCCTATTTTTACTATCCTATACAGGCCTTATTGGTTACCTTCTTACTATCAAGGTAGCCACATCATTGTTGTGTTTATTTCGTCACATATTGTGATTTTTCTATCTTTATTGGTGACACACATACACTTTTTATCACTTCACTGATTTTTTCCTCCTTGTCATTAGCACATTTTTTACCCATATATTAACCACTTCAATACAGGGTATTTATACACCCTTCCTTCCCAGCCCAATTTTTAGCTTTCAGCGCTCTCACACTTTGAATGCCAATTACTCAGTCATGCAGCACTGTACCCAAACAAAATTTTTATCATTTTTTTTCATACAAATAGAGCTTTCTTTTAGTGGTAACAACCATAAAGTGATCCAGCGCTACAGCAAAAAAATAAGATATATAATAAAAAATATTAAATAAATATCCACTAAATCAAATAAGTGAATCTATAATGTCTATAAGAATAATAAATAAGTAAACCTAAAATGTTTCTTAATTCATAATCAAAAACCATGCAAATGTGAAACATAAATAGATCAATCCCAGGGCATGACAAAGAGAGTAATAATAGTCTCTTAATAAGATCTACAAAAAGTCAAAAAATGTATTCTTCAAAAAAATGTCTAAAAGAAGGAATCATGTATAAATAAATAGTTCCAGTAAAAAGCAGTGGGCAGAGGTGACGAGGTCGGATGAGGATTCTGATGGGAAGTCTAGCTTAGGTGGAACGGAGGACCCCCTGGTGGTCAAGGTTGGAACAACGGAACTGATCCCCTTTATTGCATGCTGATTTATCACGTTGTGAAGGTGGTTGTACTTGGAGTGGAACAGAGGACCCCCTGGTGGTCAAGGTTGGAACAACGGAACTGATTCCCTCTACTACATGCTGATTTATCACGCTGTGAAGGTGAGGGCTCTGTGAGCTCATTCTTCTCTCCCTGCCCACTGCTTTTTACTGGAACTATTTATTTATACATGATTCCTTCTTTTAGACATTTTTTTGAAGAATACATTTTTTGATTTTTTGTAGATCTTATTAAGAGACTATTATTACTTTCTTTGTCATGCCCTGGGATTGATCTATTTATGTTTCACATTTGCATGGTTTTTGATTATGAATTAAGAAACATTTTAGGTTTACTTATTTATTATTCTTATAGACATTATAGATTCACTTATTTGATTTAGTGGATATTTATTTAATATTTTTTATTATATATCTTATTTTTTTGCTGTAGCGCGGGATCACTTTATGGTTGTTATTTATTGAGAGTGGACTGTGATACACTTTTAGGTTCTGCTGCAGACAGCTGTTGTTGTTATATTAGACTGCACTTTTATGCACTACATGCACTTTATTTATTAATTATTCACTGTTTATTTACCATTTGTTTTTAGTAATTGGCATACAGCACATTTTAGTAGCGCGAAGGCTCTTTTCACATTATTTCTTTTAGTGGTATTTAATCACCACTGGGTTTTTTTTTTTTTGTAACATAAGTGAAAAAAGAGCGAAAATTTTGAAAAAAAAAACACTTTTTTTTAGTTTCTATGATAAAATTTTGCAAATAAGTCATTTTTGTTCATAAATTTGGCCAAATTTATACTGCTACATCTCTTTGGTAAAAATAACCCAAATAAGTGGATATTATTTAGTCTCTTTGAAAGTTTTAGAGTCTACAAGCTATGGTGCAAATCATTGAAAATTGATCACATCTGATCACACCTGATGCACTGACGGCCTATCTCATTTCTTGAGGCTCTGAAATGTCAGGAAAGTACAAATACCCCCCAAATGACCCATTTTTGAAAAGTAGACAGTCCAAGGAATTTCGTAAGAGGCATGGTGAGTTTTTTGAAGTTGTAATTTTTTCCCACAATTCTTGGGAAAATAAAGAATTTTTTTTTTTTACAATATTATCATAGCAAGTTATTTCTCACACACAGCATATGCATACTTCCAATTACACCCCAAAATACATTCTGCTACTCCTCCCGAGTATGGCAATACCACATGTGTGGGACTTTTACACAGCCTTGCCACATAGAGAGGTCCAACATGCAGGGAGCACCGTCAGGGGTTCTAGGAGCATAAATTACACCTCTAATTTCCTACCGACCTATTACATTTGTGAAGGCCCTGGAGCACCAGGACAGTGGAATCACCCACAAAATGACCCCATTTTGGAAAGCAAACACCCCGACATCTATTCTATGAGGCATAATGAGTCTTTTGAACAGTTAATTTTTTTCCACAAGTCTCTGGAAAATGTGGAAAGATAATGAAAACTTTTTTTTTTTTTTACACAAAGTGGTCAGTTTATAATATATTTCTAACTCAAAGCATGTACATAGCAAAAATGACACCCCAAAATACATTCTGCTACTCATCCTGAGTATGGCGATACCACATGTGTGTGACTTTTACACAGCCTGGCTACATACAAATGTCCAGCATGCAGGGAGCACTGTCAGGCGTTCTAGGAGCATAAATTACACCTCTAATTTCCTAACGACCTATTACAATTTTGAAGGCCCTGGAGCACCAGGACAGTGGAATTACCCACAAAATGACCCCATTTTGGAAAACACCCCAAAGTATATTCTATGACACATTATGAGTCTTTTGAACGGTTAATTTTTTTACACAAGCCTTCAGAAAACGTGGAAAGAAAATGAAAATCTTTTTTTTTTTTTTTTTTTTTTTTTTTTACACAATGTTGTCAATTTATATTATAAGATATTTCTAACACATAGCATGTATATAGCAAAAATTACCCCCCAAAACACATTCTGCTACTCCTCCTGAGTATGGCGATACCACATGTGTGAGACTTTTACACAGCTTGGCCAAATACATAGGCCCAACATTGAAGTAGTACCTTCAGGCGTTCTAGGAGCATAAATTACACATCTCATTTAATTCCTACCTATCACACTTTTAAAGGTCCTGGAGCACCAGGACAATGGAATTACCCACAAAATTACCCCATTTTGGAAAGCAAACACCCCAACATGTATTCTGCATGGGCTGCAAATAGGTACTCGGGTACTCTGATGGGCTGGAGACAGGTACTCGTTTACTCCAATGGGCTGGTGACAGGTATTCGTATACTCCAATGGGCTGTGACAGGTACTCGGGCACTCCGATGGGCTGGTGACAGGTACTCGAGTACTCCGATGGGCTGGTGACAGGTACTCGGGTACTCCGATGGGCTGGTGACAGGTACTCGGGTACTCCGATGGGCTGGTGACAGGTAATTGGTACTCAGATAGGCTGTGACAGGTACTCGGGTACTCAGATGGACTGTGACAGGTACTCAGTACTCGGGTGCTCAGATGGACTGTGACAGGTACTCAGGTACTCAGATGGACTGTGACAGGTACTCCGGTACTCAGATGGACTGTGACTGCTACTCAGGTACTCGGGTACTCAGATGGGCTGTGACAGGTACTCGGATACACATTTGGACTGTGACACATACTCAGGTACTCGGGTACTCAGATGGGCTGTGACAGGTACTTGGGTACTCGGGTACTCAGATGGGCTAACAGGTACACAGGTACTCAGATGGACTGTGACAGGTACTCAGATGGGCTGTCACAGGTACTCGGGTACTCAGATGGACTATGACAGGTACTCGGGTACTCAGATGGGCTGTGACAGGTACTCGGGTATTTGGGTACTCAGATGGGCTGTGACAGGTACTCGGGTACTCAGATGGACTGTGACAGGTACTCAGGCACTCCGATGGGCTGGTGACAGGTACTCGGGTACTCCGATGGGCTGGTGACAGGTACTCGGGTACTCCAATGGGCTGGTGACAGGTAATTGGTACTCAGATAGGCTGTGACAGGTACTCGGGTACTCAGATTGACTGTGACAGGTACTTGGGTACTCAGATGGGCTGTGACAGGTACTTGGGTACTCTGGTACTCAGATGGGCTGACAGGTACTCAGATGGACTGTGACAGGTACTCAGATGGACTGTGACAGGTACTCAGGTACTCAGATGGACTGTGACAGGTACTCAGGTACTCAGATGGACTGTGACAGGTACTCGGGTACTCTGATGGGCTGGGACAGGTACTTGGGTACTCAGATGGGCTGTGACAGGTACTTGGGTATTTGGGTACTCAGATGGGCTGTGACAGGTACTCGGGTACTCAGATGGACTGTGACAGGTACTCAGGTACTCAGATGGACTGTGAAAGGTACTCGGGTACTCAGATGGACTGTGACAGGTACTTGGGTACTCGGGTACTCAGATGGGCTGTGACAGGTACTCGGGTACTCAGATGGACTATGACAGGTACTTGGGTACTCAGATGGGCTGTGACAGGTACTCAGATACTCAGATGGGCTGTGACAGGTACTCGGGTACTCAGATGGACTGTGACAGGCACTTGGGTACTCGGATGGGCTGTGACAGGTACTCGGGTACTCAGATGGACTGTGATAGGTACTCGGGTACTCAGATGGACTGTGACAGGTACTCAGGTACTCAGATGGACTGTGACAGGTACTCGGGTACTACGATGGGCTGGGACA
The DNA here is from genome assembly GCF_042186555.1 of Aquarana catesbeiana. NCBI lineage: Eukaryota > Metazoa > Chordata > Amphibia > Anura > Ranidae > Aquarana > Aquarana catesbeiana. The sequence continues at coordinate 277,825,693 of NC_133324.1, forward strand.
GGTACTCGGGTACTCAGATGGGCTGTGACAGGTACTTGGGTATTTGGGTACTCAGATGGGCTGTGACAGGTACTCAGATGGACTGTGACAGGTACTCAGTTACTCAGATGGACTGTGACAGGTACTCAGGTACTCAGATGGACTGTGACAGGTACTCGGGTACTCTGATGGGCTGGGACAGGTACTTGGGTACTCAGATGGACTGTGACAGGTACTCGGGTACTCAGATGGACTGTGACAGGTACTTGGGTACTCGGGTACTCAGATGGGCTGTGACAGGTACTCGGGTACTCAGATGGACTATGACAGGTACTTGGGTACTCAGATGGGCTGTGACAGGTACTCGGATACTCAGATAGGCTGTGACAGGTACTCGGGTACTCAGATGGACTGTGACAGGCACTCGGGTACTCGGATGGGCTGTGACAGGTACTCGGGTACTCAGATGGACTGTGATAGGTACTCAGGTACTCGGGTACTCAGATGGACTGTGACAGGTACTCAGGTACTCAGATGGACTGTGACAGGTACTCGGGTACTATGATGGGCTGGGACAGGTACTCGGGTACTCAGATGGGCTGTGACAGGTACTTGGGTACTCAGATGGGCTGTGACAGGTACTCGGGTACTCAGATGGTGACAGGTACTCAGGTACTCAGATTGACTGTGACAGGTACTCAGGTACTCAGATGGACTGTGACAGGTACTCAGATGGACTGTGACAGGTACTCAGGTACTCAGATGGGCTGTGACAGGTACTTGGGTACTCAGATGGGCTATGACAGGTACTCGGGTACTCAGATGGACTGTGACAGGTACTCAGATGGACTGTGACAGGTACTCAGGTACTCAGATGGGCTGTGACAGGTACTCGGGTACTCAGATGGACTATGACAGGTACTCGGGTACTCAGATGGGCTGTGACAGGTACCCGGGTACTCGGATGGACTGTGACAGGCACTCGGGTACTAAGATGGACTGTGACTGGTACTCAGATGGGCTGTGACAGGTACTCAGGTACTCGGGTACTCAGATGGGCTGTGACAGGTACTCAGGTACTCAGATGGGCTGTGACAGGTACTCAGGTACTTGGGTACTCAGATGGACTTTGACAGGTACTCAGGTACGCGGATAGCCTGTGACAGGTACTCGGGTACTCAGATGGGCTGGGACAGTTACTCGGGTACTCAGATGAGCTGTGACAGGTACTCAGGTACTCGGGTACTCAGATGGACTGTGACAGGTACTTGGGTACTCAGATGGGCTGGGACAGGTACTCGGGTACTCAGATGAACTGTGACAGGTACTCAGGTACTCTGATGGGCTGGGACAGGTACTCGGGTACTCAGATGGGCTGTGACAGGTACTTGGGTATTTGGGTACTCAGATGGGCTGTGACAGGTACTCGGGTATTCAGATGGACTGTGACAGGTACTCAGGTACTTAGATGGACTGTGAAAGGTACTCGGGTACTCAGATGGACTGTGACAGGTACTTGGGTACTCGGGTACTCAGATGGTCTGTGACAGGTACTCAGGTACTCAGATGGACTATGACAGGTACTTGAGTACTCAGATGGGCTGTGACAGGTACTCGGATACTCAGATGGGCTGTGACAGGTACTCGGGTGCTCAGATGGACTGTGACAGGCACTCGGGTACTCGGATGGGCTGTCACAGGTACTCGGGTACTCAGATGGACTGTGACAGGTACTCGGGTACTCGGGTACTCAGATGGACTGTGACAGGTACTCAGATGGACTGTGACAGGTACTCGGGTACTATGATGGGCTGGGACAGGTACTCGGGTACTCAGATGGGCTGTGACAGGTACTTGGGTACTCGGGTACTCAGATGGGCTGTGACAGGTACTCGGGTGCTCAGATGGTGACAGGTACTCAGGTACTCAGATGGACTGTGACAGGTACTCGGGTACTCAGATGGACTGTGACAGGTACTCAGGTACTCAGATGGGCTGTGACAGGTACTTGGGTACTTGGGTACTCAGATGGGCTATGACAGGTACTCGGGTACTCAGATGGACTGTGACAGGTACTCAGGTACTCAGATGGACTGTGACAGGTACTCAGGTACTCAGATGGGCTGTGACAGGTACTTGGGTACTCAGATGGACTATGACAGGTACTCGGGTACTCAGATGGGCTGTGACAGGTACCCGGGTACTCGGATGGACTGTGACAGGCACTCGGGTACTCGGATGGGCTGTGACAGGTACTCGGGTACTCAGATGGACTGTGACTGGTACTCAGATGGGCTGTGACAGGTACTCAGGTACTCGGGTACTCAGATGGGCTGTGACAGGTACTCAGGCACTCAGGTACTCAGATGTGCTGTGACAGGTACTCAGGTACTTGGGTACTCAGATGGACTTTGACAGGTACGCGGATAGACTGTGACAGGTACTCGGGTACTCAGATGGACTGGGACAGGTACTCGGGTACTCAGATGAGCTGTGACAGGTACTCAGGTACTCAGATGAGCTGTGACAGGTACTCGGATGGACTGTGACAGGTACTCGGGTACTCAGATGGGCTGGGACAGGTACTCGGCTACTCAGATGAACTGTGACAGGTACTCAGATGGACTGACAGGTACTCGGGTACTCAGAAGGACTGTGACAGGTACTTGGGTACTCAGATAGGCTGTGACAGGTACTCGGGTACTCAGATGGACTGTGACAGGTACTCAGATGGGCTGGGACAGGTACTCAGATGGGCTGGGACAGGTACTCAGATGGACTGTGACGGGTGATGACAGGTACTTTGATGGGTGGTGACAGGTACTTTGATGGCTGGTGACAGGTCCTCTTTATTATGGGGGGGTAATCAGTGTGTGTTGGTGTACACTAAGCGGTAATGAGATGTTACTGCAATCTCCTTCTCACACACGATCGCTGTTAGGAGGAGAACCCGGTAAAATCTCGTTACCGCAGTTTGTTGACATTCTGTGACTGGCTGTGATTGGACACAGCCAGTCACGTGGTAAAGAGACAATTTCATTGACTCTTTACTGCGATCGGGGTTGGGCTGTGTCAAGGTGACAAGCCTCGTTCCCGATCACCGTTCTGCACGCGCCTTAGGGACGTGCACGAGCGCCGTGCATGTAGACAGTACATGTGACCAGCTGTGATTGGACACAGCCGGTCACGTGGATTGGGGGTGGATCGGGGATGCGGATCACACGGATCGGGGATGGGCTGTGTCTGAGGGACACATCTCATCCACGTTCACCGCGCTGGGCCCGGGGGCCCGCAGGAGCGACGAGATACCAAGGACATCATATGACGCCCACTGAGGATGGGAGATCCCATCTGTGGACGTCATTTGACAATGGCCAGGTACTGAAGTGGTTAAACAAAACCATTGTGTTTTCAGGTGTGTGGCGTTTTTTTCTTTCCTTTGGTTGCATGTACATCGACCACCAGGATATCAGATCTGCAAACACACCACGTTGTTACCATCTCCCTGCCCCTTCACAGCTCCCTTGGGGAAAAGAAGTTGACTTCTGGACACGCCCGGGGGAGACCCTCTGTATGTTACCATAGATATTGCTACACATAAGCGTGCCTTATTTATCCAACCGGATTACCTTTCCGGCGAGAGTTGACCAGCATTTGGCATTATCTGTAAGTTACAGATATTGAGATATACTCATACATACATGGCTCTTCTCCTGCGCTTTCCCTTTTCCCCTACTACTCCTTCCTCCCTTTTTTAATTTTTTTTGTTTATTATTATCATTCATTGATTCATTTTTATCTCCAGATGCCTACCTGCGCCTCTCCTGAAGAAGCGAGAATTACCTCACGAAACACGTAGAGATCATTCGCTCAGCAGCTCTAGATGGTCACGGATGACACTTTTTTATATATATTTTTATATATATTTTTACTTCTTATAAATTAATATATGCAGATATATATATTTTTATATCTTCGGTAAAATTTTTTCTGCTTGGGATTATTCCCTCCGGTTATGCATTTACCAGCATTCCTTTTGCCACCAAGGTGGTTATTTTTTGCTATGTAAGCTTTGAATTTACACCATTATATCTTGATTTGTTTCCGTTTGTCTGTTTTCTATTAGTGGGGACACTTCCGCGATTCTATCCCTGCATAGTGATCTCCACCCCTTCTGTTACGTGGCTTGAAGAGCGTCGCCATGGTAACGTAGTTAGTATAATACGCGGGTGTCCATGCTGCTTCCGTATCCGATGATGAAGTCCCCGCCCATCGGGACGCAGCGCGTTCGGAAGGAAGCGTTGTGACATCAACCGCGGTCATCTCGCATCTTTCCCTATACACGCTAGAATATCCGGCACTGGATGAGTGCCTTGTTTGTAAGTGCTACACTTACCATTTTAGTTAATAAACTTGTATTTTATGGAGAGCACTATGTTGTAATCTTTCCGTTTCATATGAATTAAACACTGGGAGAGTGTCTTATGCTGCCATATGCTTGCCCTTGTCCTGCTGTTTGACCGATCTGGATCTGCGGTGTATCATCCACATATGACCCGTAAGGGAAAGTAATTCTGACCCTCTATAATCAAAGGGTCCCTGCTCTAAGGTGAGAGGCCATCCTTTACATTGGTGGAGGGATCACAGAAAGTCACTGAGATGTCAGCGTGAAGTCACATCACACACGATCGGTCGGATTGATTGATTTATTTATGGACTTTATATTGCTGTTTTTATTTTAGCGCTGCACCACCTGTTTTTTATTGCTTTTTAGGGATTTGATATTTGACCCTGGTGTTCAGCTGCTGTGTTTTTATTTACATATTTGCACTGATTTGTTCTCCTTTTGGCTCAACAGCTCTAGATCGATTGGGGTATCTGAATGGTGCTTTCAGGTCCCGCATATCTAATTTTTTCAAATTAACTCTATGCAGCACCATTCATGTTCATCATTTATGTCTTCTTTATCATTATGGTACATATGTTTTTAAATGTATGATACATTTTTTTTTTCATATTTTTACATTTACTGTCTGAGGTGTGACTCTTCAAAAGTCCAGTGGGCAAAACGTTTTTTTCTGTGTTGTACATACTAATTTGGAACTGAGACACTGCCTCAACCCTTCTCACATTAGCTCTCATTGTCTGAATTCTCATGTGCCTCAAGGTTTGAATGTGGACTGGGACATCAACTGTTTTATCAATAACAGTTGATGTCCCCCTCCACTGAACCAGATATTGGTATACCTTTGTTTCTTTATTAGTACCTGCGTCTTTTAACTACATAATAGAGGCATTTGAGTGAATATTTTAAATTGAGTATAATTTGTCTGCCATGTATTGCATGGCTTTTGTGTACTTTGACCTGAAAACCAAACCAGTCACACCAATATCTGACTTTATGGAGACCTTTGGATAATAACTTTAATTCATTGGTCTTCATGTGTTATTTTTCATGATTCAATTCATGTGTCATTGTGTGTGATTTTGTACATAATCAGACAATTTCAATTATGCCCACAAGATGGTGCTGGTTTGCTATGTTGTGTCCATTTGACATGGGATGTTGTTTATCTCACCAGTTCCTTGTGGCTGACTTTAGTGCCTTGTCAGCTGACACAGTATGCACCAATCATCAATTCCCTAGTCAGCTGACTTATTAGCTCCTTATCAGCTAACAGAGTATGCACCAATCATCAAATCCCTAGTCAGTTGTGTGACGAATGCGGGTGTCAGATCCCTGCCCTCCTCGCTACCTTGCAACGAAGGTCCGGCCAACCTCACACCACGCTGTCACTTACGTAACAATGCCACTCTCAGCTGCGCCCAGCACAAAGATTTTCCAGCTTGCGGGACCACAATCTAGGTGCGAGCAGCCTGAGAGTGATTGTCACTGGGCTAATTACACAATTAACCCTTTAACTGCCACCACCCCCGTTTAAAAGACCGAGCCGGGGGAGACTCGTAAATTTAGCAATACCAATTATAATTTTAGAATAAGCGTCTGCCACACACGCTGCCACCACAGACAGGTCTGCTCAGAGTCTTACTCTACAACAGTAGCGTCCTTCAAGAGGCAGGTTCATTTATAGCTTGCACTAAGAGCTTTAGAGACAAGGTTAACACTTTTCAACATAAGGGTTTATTATGAAAAGGTCAAAGTTGATGCAAATAAAACATTTACAGAAAAAAGATGTTTCAAAAGATAAAGACAATATACAGCCACAAAGGAATAAGGTAGAATTGGGAAGGAAGAATACTTGCAATTAATGTCCGAGGGTTGATCAGTGTTCGATTGATGAGCTAGGTAATCGGTTCTCAACTTGCCAGATGTTTCTTCTTGGATGGTAAAAGGAGAACTGACCATTGTCTTGGCATCTCCTCTTTTCTGTCAAATCAAAGGGGGTGTTGACAGTGACCAGTAACCAATCGTCTGGTCATCTTGTTTAGGGGGTTGGTTGCTGGGAGGTGTCTACACTCATGACCATGTCCCAGGTAGATTTTGTGATACATATTGATATATCTGCATCTATAGTGTTTAAAGACTGCAAATACCCATATTATTATTCAGCGTGAGATTTCCTTTAAAACAAATCTAAACATGCCATATCTATAATGTATAGTCTGCTTAGGAGGAATAAGTGGTACCGGTGGTTTCCCATATGACCTGACATAGGGGTGTCTGGACTTGAAACGTTACATATTATCTGAGGAAACTAAATATGTATATATTATAGCTGTGCTATTACTAAGTCGGAAGTTATGAAACATGCTGAAATTTCATACTTATTCCACTGTTTTAAGCTTGATGTGTATTCAGACATTTTACAACCGGGGCCTGTTGGGTCTCTGAATGGAGAGGGTGACAGTTTTACGACAGGCCTGAACACTCTGCCCTTTCAACAAGCTGTTTTTTACTGACCTAGCCTGGTTCTGTTTTCTCTGTTGAGATAACCTTTTCTGTTGAACTTAAAAAGCTTTGAATTCCTAAGAAAAGGGAGGAGGGAGTTCAGATTTCTCTGTAATGTTACATGGTTAGCCAAGCTGTCATGGCTACTTCCACACAACATGGCAGCTAGCTACAGCTTTTCATGTCAAGTACGTGATATCATTACAAGTTGACTTATTAGTTTCTTGTCAGCTGACATATTATGCACCAATCATTAAGTCCCAAGACAGCTGGTTTATTAGTTCCTTGTCAGCTGACACAGTATACATCAATCACCTAGGGTTTCACATCTTCCAATGGATGTGGGGGCATTTTTTCAGTTAACCTATGGTGGAGCTTTTCCTTTCCCAGGAGAATTATTTAAAGTGCAGCCGTCAGCGTGTGGGCGTACCCCTGATGATGTTACATATAACAAAACAATCGTAGGGATGATGCTTATACGCTGCTGCACAGATGCGTTTTTGAATTTATGACTGTTTGAAGGACAGCACTGGCTATAGTGGAGAGATTTATGGCCAGCAGTATTTTTTTGTTTTATATGTAAGTGCACTGATTTTAAAATAAAACGGTTGATTCCATATTACACTATGAGGAGTCTCCCTGTTTTTTACCCATTTTAACTCTGAGGATTCATCCATCCATCCCATCTGAGACGGTGAGCTGGATCATCTTGTCACCATAAAGGGAACACAGTGAGGCTGGCGGAGGAACATTTCCGGATTTCCATCTGATGATCAGAGATCCCAATAAGTGCTGAATGAGCTTCCTAAGGAAGATCGCTGGTGAAGCCCCCATCTGATTTATGGTGAAGGTGTCACAATGGTGAATGAGCACTGCGCTGTCAGGATCGATCTATCGAGTGTGGGACACAAGCATGCATGAATTGTTTGCACAGGAGCACTTTAGTGATCAATTTATGAACTTTGCATTTTATGAATATATTATATTTTGCACTTTTGCATAAGGACATTTTTGGATTTTATAATATTTTGATTGGATTTTCTGTTCACTTCAAAGGTTTTGCACTGTCGTATATGGCAGTGGTCATCAACCCTGTCTTCAGGGCCCACTAACAGGCCAGGTTTGCAAGATAACTGAAATACATCACAGATGATATCATTTGCTGCTCAGTGATTGCAGTATTCTAGTCTGCATCTCCCCAAGGTAATGCATAAAACCTGCCCTTTTAGTGGGCCCTGAGGACAGGGTTGATGACCACTGATATATGGTGTTTTGCACATGGTAGCTTTATTTAGCGCTGCACTTTTAGGACATACATTTTTCATTGACCTGGTATTTAAATTTAAGTGCACAGCTGCTGTATTTACATTTGATAACACACTAGCACAGATTTTTTATATATATAATATTGGAGAGGAATTGAGAAGCTTGGAGGTGATCAGGGTAGGATGCGCCTTCTCAGAGTTCCGGCTATCCTCCTGGAAATTACCCATTTTAGGCCTATCTACCTGACCCTTCTCCCGATCTTTGCCCCTATTACACTAGCGAAGACTTTAGAGAACAGAAGGATGCCATCCTCGGTTTCCAAAAAGCTTAAAGAGCCGCTCCCACAGCCTCCGATGGATCAACGGCAGCTCCGTTCTCAGCATAGCATGGCTGCTAGCTCCGCCCCTGCCATCTTGGTTCCTGTGTCAAACTCACAGCGCACCAGGCTGCAGAACACGAGGATGGAGCAACCAGTGAGTAGTGTGCCTCAGAAATCGGGGCTATCCCAGGAGATTGAGGTGGATACTGAGGCTATTACCAAATCGATCCTGGAAGCCATTGCAGCGTCAAAGTCAGAGCACATGGGCCGCATTGATTATCTGGCCTCTGAATGCAACCTCATTAGACACAATCTGGATAAGATCAGAGGCAGACTTACCACGGCAGAGGATTGCATTTCTGAGGTAGAGGATGTCTCCCAAACCCAAGGCTCACAACTAGCTGAGGACAGAGGAGGAACAACGTGAGGGTGGTGGGGTTGCCAGAAGAGGCTGAGGGGGCTGCCCGAGCCGGTCGGCATCGTTGCAGGAGCGATCTGTCCTGAGGGGGAGGCCACTGATTCATGGCCTCTCCCTCACAATTGCTCCTGACCAATGGGAAGCTTCCTCTGCTTCTGAAATGTAAACAGAAGCAGAGGAAGTGATGTCATCTCTCCTCGTGAAGCGTTTTCGTTCTGGCTCCCGAGGAGAGAAGACATTGATGTGAGTTTGCACCAACAGCATACTAACACCAGTACACATAGGCACACAAATCATTCCCTAATCACCCCCCTTCACCCACTGTCACAGTGACACCAATAGCAGTTTTGATTTTTTTTACTGATCACTGCATTGGTGTCATTTTGTGACTGTTATAAGTGTTACGGCAATTAGTGGCAGGCCCCTTTAGGTCTAGGGTACCCCCCTAACTCCCCCCTAATAAAGGTTTAACCCCTTGATCACCCCCCAGTTAACCCTTTCACCCCCTGTCGCTAGTGTCACTAATTGATCATTTTTCTGATCGCCGTATAAGTGTCACGGGTGACGTTAGTTAGCCAGCTAGTTATTTAGGTTCACCGTCAGCTTTTTATAGCGTCAGGTACCCCCATATACTACCTAATACAGGTTTTAACCCTCTGATTGCCTCCTAGTTAACCCTTTTACCCCATCACCAGTGATCACCTTATAAGTGTCACAGGTGACGCTAGGTAGCCAGTTATTTAGGTTCACCATCATCTTTTTATAGCGTCAGGTACCCCCATATACTACCTAATAAAGGTTTTAACCCCGATTGCCCCCTAGTTAGTCCTTTCACCAGTGATCACCATATAAGTGTTACAGGTGACGCTGGTTTGTCAGTTTGTTTTTTATACCCGCCGTTTATTACACAATAAAGGTTTAACCCCCTGATCGCCTGGCGGGTGATATCAGTTTTAGTGTCAATCAGGGTCTGCGTTGCCCCAGGCAGCGTCAGATTAGTGCCAGTACCGCTAACACCCTCGCACGCAGCATACACCTCCCTTAGTGGTATAGTGTCTGAACGGATCAATATCTGATCTGATCAGATCTATACTAGCGTCCCCAGCAGTTTAGGGTCCCCAAAAATGCAGTGTTAGCGGGATCAGCCCAGATACCTGCAAGCACCTGCGTTTTGCCCCTTCGCCCGGCCCAGCCCACCCAAGTGCAGTATCGATCGATCACTGTCACTTACAAAAAACTAAACACATAACTGCAGCCTTTCGCAGAGTCAGGCCTGATCCCTGTGATCGCTAACAGTTTTTTTAGTAGCGTTTGATACAGTTGCTGACAGCCTAGGAGCTTTTTTACCCGTGAGTCTCACTACTGTACCAGTACATTTAGAGCCCAAAATGGCAAATCGAAGGTACAGTAGTGAAGAGGCCTACACATTTCTGAGCATGACAGATGGTGAAGAGGAAGTCACTCATCTGTCAGATTCAGGCTCAGAATACGATGCTGTAGACCACAGTGGCTCCATGACAGATAGCTCTGACGATGGAGTTGTGGTCCCTGCCAAGGTCAGGCGTACCAGACCCCGATCTTCTTCTGCTGTTGTTGAGGTGCAAGAACCGCAGGGCTCTCGTATGGAGCAGAGAAGTACTAGTGCCGCTCATCCTTCTGGTGAACTGGCATGCACCAGCAGTCTAGTACACCCTGGTTGTACATCCAGCACCGCAGTATCACGTGGTGACGTGGCGAGTCCCATAAGTGCAGTTCAAGCTATTGTGGACCAAAGCAATTTGTACGCTGGTGAACACATCGCCACTATTCCCGAGTCCTCCCTTGCTAGAGATTGGAAACCAATTACGGTCTCCGAATTTAAGACCTTTCTGGGCCTATCTACATGGGCATCGTTAAAATGAGTATGTTGTGGTCATATTGGTCCACTGACTCAGTTTACCATATGCCTGTGTTCTCTGCCTCCATGGCCAGGGCACGATATGAGCAGATCTTGCGGTTCATGCATTTCAACAACAATGAACTCTGTCGTCCTCGTGGAGACCCTGGATAGGATCCACCCTACAAAATTCGGCCCCTCGTAAACCACTTCAACCAACGTTTTGCAGCCTTGTTTACTCCCCATCAAGTTGTCTGCGTTGATGAGTCTCTGATTACGTTTTCTGGCCGCTTTTCTTTCAAACAGTATCTTCCCAGCAAGCGTGCCAGATACGGGGTCAAGATGTATAAGCTCTGTGACAGGGCCACAGGCTATACATATAGTTTTATGGTTTACAAGGGAAGAGATAGTCATGTAGAGCCGCTGAACTGTCCAGATTACATAGGGAGCGCTGGCAAGATTGTGTGGGACTTGGTGTCACCCTTATTCAGAAAGGGGTACCATTTGTATGTGGACAATTATTACACTTTCTAGTCACTTGTTTGATCATCAGATTGGCGCATGTGGCACCATGCGATCTAATACCCGGGGCTTACCCCAGAGGCTTGTAGATTCCCGTCTTAGGCTGGGGGAGAGAGCCTGCTTGAAGTGTAATAACTTGCTTGCTGTGAAGTGGAGGGATAATAAGAATGTTTTCGTTCTGTCCTCCCTTCATGCAAACACGACGGTCCAAATTCCTACGGCGACTGGTGTTGTGGAGAAGCCCCTCTGTGTCCACGAATATAACCAAAATATGGGAGGGGTCGACCTCCACGACCAGTTATTGGCACTGTACCTAGTTGCCCGTAATGCCAGACGCTGGTATAAAAAAGTGTTTGTATACTTATTTCAATTGGCTTTGCTGAACGCTCACGTGCTAAACAGAGCTTCAGGACAGACTGGATCCTTCCTTAAATTCCAGGAAGAGATCGTCAGAGCCCTTCTGTTTCCAGACGATGCTCCACCTCACCTTCCCAATCCAAATACAGTAAGCAGGCTGCATGAAAGGCATTTTCCTTATGTCCTCCCGAGTACCCCTACCCAACGAGCCCCCCAAAGAAGATGTCGTGTCTGTAGCAAGCACGGATAGGCGTGACACCCGCTATTATTGTCCCTCCTGTCCTGACAATCCTGGTCTTTGCATTGGTGAATGTTTTGAACGCTACCATTCTAGCGCTGTTTTTAGTGTGTTATTATAGTCATATTTTGTTGATTATGGTATGCCACTATTTATGATGATTTTCCTGCATTTTTAAACGGCTGCTGTTTTAGTCTCATTTGAGTTTTCACTTTTTTGTGACAGCAAATTGGTGTTATCTCTATATATTAATATATTTTTTTCTTTGCTTTATCACTGTTTCGGAACTGCTTGGGTCCCTGGCGCTTAGTGGTGTAGTTTTGGACCCTTGAATACACCTTTTCACATTTAGCTACCATACACTAGTGGAGTTTGAGCGTAGGGTACAGCACTGCACAGACTAGGACACACTTTCACAGGGTCTCCCAAGATGCCATCGCATTTTGAGAGACCCGAACCTGGAACCGAACCATTACAGTTACAAAAAAAAAGTGTAAAAAAAAAAAAACACAAAAAAAAATTAAATAAAAAAAAACAAAAATAGTTGTTTTATTGTTCTCTCTCTCTCTCTCTCTCTATTGTTCTGCTCTTTTTTTACTGTATTCTATTCTGCAATGTTTTGTTATTTTGTTTTATCATGTTTGCTTTTCAGGTATGTCATTTTTTTTATACTTTACTGTTTACTGTGTTTTATTGTTAACCATTATTTTGTTTTCAGGTACGCCATTCAACTGCAGCACGGATTTATTTATCTTGACAGCAACAGCGTCTGCTCCCACGATACATAAAGCCGTGACTCCAGCGCTGTAGCAGGTGATTTTACCACCACAGTTAAAAAAAAGAGCATATATGCCGAAGCATGGGGGCAGCAGGGGTGGAGGAGTAATTTGCTCCTAACTTTTGGGGCGGATGCCCCCCATGCTTCTGCTTATATTTTTTAGGCCATTCAGCTGAAGCACTGATTTATTTATCCTGACAGTAACAGCATTTGCTGTCACGATACATAAAGCCGTGACTCCAGCGCTGTAGGAGGTGATTTCACCACCACAGTTAAAAACAAAATGGTGCATGTATGCCCATCATTAGAAGTGGGTGGATGAAGGGAGGTATTCCAATGGTGGGCCTACCCACCGATCAATCTCTTTTTTTCGTTCAGCCCACAGGCTACATGAAAAAAAAAAGATTACAATATATGCCCAACAAGGACCAGCAACGTACTGGTATGTTGCTGGACTTTGAGTGGTTGTACCAGAATGATGCCTGCGGGTTTAGGTATCATCTTGGTATTATTCTTTTTAGCCAGCGGTCGGCTTTCATGTAAAAGCAATCCTAGCGGCTAATTAGCCTCTAGACTGCTTTTACAAGCAGTGGGAGGGAACGACTCCCCCCGTCTTCCATGGTTTTCTCGGTCTTTCTTGTCCCAACAGGGAACCTGAGAATGCAGCCGGTGGTTCCGCCAGATGACCATAGAGCTGATCAGAGACCAGAACGGCTCCAATCATTTCTATGGCCTTAGAAACCAGAAGCTACGAACATTTCATGACTTAGATTTCGCCGGATGTAAACAGCGCCATTGGGAAATCGGAAAAGCATTTTATCACATCGATCTTTGTGTGGTCAAATGCATGGAGGGCAGAGGCGAGATCTATGGTCAATATTTTCAAAAAAAGAGTACTTGTCACTACCTATTGCTATCATAGGGGATATTTACATTCCCTGAGATAACAATTAAAATGATGAAAAAAAAAAAAAGGAAAGGAACAGTTTAAAAATAAAATAAAAAAGCAAAATAAATAATTGAAAAAAAAAAAAAAGTGTCCCTGTCCCCCCCTGCTCTTGCACAAAGGTGAACGTAAGTGTTGGTCTGGCATCATATGTAAACAGCAAATGCACCATGCATGTGAGGTATCACTGCGAAGGTCAGATCAAGGGCAGTAATTTCAGCAGTAGACCTCCTCTGTAAATCTAAAGTGGTAACCTGTAAAGGCGTTTAAAAATGTATGTAGTTTGTCGCCGCTGCACGTTTGTGCGCAATTTTAAAGCATGTCGTGTTTGGTATCCATGTACTCGGCCTAAGATCATCTTTTTTATTGCACCAAACATTTGGGCAATAAAGTGTGTTTTAGTGCATTCAAATTTAAAAATTCTGTGTGTGTTTTTTCCAAAAAAAATGCCTTTGAAAAATCGCTGCGCAAATACTGTGTAAAAAAAAAAAAAAAAAGCAACACCCACCATTTTAATCTGTAGGGCCTTTGCTTTAAAAAAATATATAATGTTTGGGGTTCAAAGTATTTTTCTTGCGAAAAAAAAAATATTTTTTCATGTAAACAAAAAGTGTCAGAAAGGGCTTTGTCTTCAAGTGGTTAGAAGAGTGGGTGATGTGTGACATAAGCTTCTAAATGTTGTGCATAAAATGCCAGGACAGTTCAAAACCCCCCCAAATGACCCCATTTTGGAAAGTAGACACCCCAAGCTATTTGCTGAGAGGTATGGTGAGTATTTTGCAGATTTCGCTTTTTGTCACAAAGTTTTGAAATTTAGAGCTGCAAAATACTCACTATGCCTCTCAACAAATATCTTGGGGTGTCTACTTTCTCAAATGGGGTCATTTGGGGGGGGGGGGGGGGTTGTGCCATCTTGGCATTTTATGGCCTTCAAAACTGTAATAGGTAGTGAGGAGTGAAATCGAAAATTTACGCCCTTAGAAATCCTCAAGGCGGTGCTTGGTTTTCATGGCCCCGTACGCAGCTAGGCTCCCAAAAAGTCCCACACATGTGGTATCCCCGTACTCAGGAGAAGCAGCTAAATGTATTTTGGGGTGCAATTCCACATATGGCCATGGCATGTGTGAGCAATATATCATTTAGTGACAACTTTTTGTAAAAAAAATTTTTTTTTTTTTGTCATTATTCAAGCACTTGGGACAAAAAAAAAAAAATATTCAATGGGCTCAACATGCCTCTCAGCAATTTCCTTGGGGTGTCTATTTTCCAAAATGGGGTCATTTGGGGGGGGGGGTTGTACTGCCCTGCCATTTTAGCACCTCAAGAAATGAGATAGGTAGTCATAGACTAAAAGCTGTGTAAATTCCAGAAAATGTACCCTAGTTTGTAGACGCTATAACTTTTTGCGCAAACCAATATACGCTTATTGACATTTTTTTTACCAAAGACATGTGGCTGAATACATTTTGGCCTAAATGTATGACTAAAATTGAGTTTATTGGATTTTTCTTATAACAAAAAGTAGAAAATATCATTTTTTTTTTCGGTCTTTTTCTGTTTATATCAGAAAAAATAAAAATCGCAGAGGCAATCAAATACCATCAAAAGAAAGCTCTATTTGTGGGAAAAAAAGGACGCAAATTTCGTTTGGGTACAGCATTGCATGACCGCGCAATTACCAGTTAAAGCAGCGCAATGCCAAATTGTAAAAAGTTCTCTGGTCTTTATGCAGCCAAATGGTCCGGGGCTTAAGTGGTTAAAATTCTGCTTTCTTTGGGAGATCTCCCACCCACCTATGTTGTAAAGAGAGCGCACTGAGTTCCCAGGGGAGCGAGGCCCTCAGGCTCCCCACCGTGGCCTTTCCTTGTCAGGTTTCTAAATTACAGAGACTGCAACATGCTGCTAGCTGAAGCAAGAAAGCTTTAAGATTTAAAGTTTGAAAATGCCGCGCATCATGCTATTCCCAGATTTCTCTGCTGGGACACAGAGAAAACGTTGCTCCTTTACAGATGTCAGGAGGAGGCTCAGAGAAAGGGGATAAAAATACAGCATGCTATATCCTAGCCGACTTCAGGTTCAGTACAAGGGCACAGTCACATTTTTTGATACCCCGCAAGATGCCTGTGACTGGCTGGATAACATCCCATGATGTCAATCTGAGTATGATTTTCTTTTCATGACACCTGCTGAATTATTTACGTTTTTTTTAAATCACCTTCTATTGAGGGCATCAGAAAGGTGCTCTCTACATGTGCTTTTTGCCCTGAAAGATCGCGGAGTGCAGACCATCTTGAAACTGTAAGTCTCTTTGCACCCCTTATCTTAATGCTATACCATCTGTCCTGTGGTTAGAAGGTTGCACAGCTTTATCCCTTTCTTTTGGCAAGGAGTCTCGTGTTGGGGATGCCAGTTTTCATCTAGAACTGCAAAACTTTCGACACCAATGGTTGGATTCTTCCAGGTTTTTTAGTATCTGGAATCAGGTTGCATATCGGACAATTTTTGGTTGTTTTTTTAGTTTAATAGTTTTTGGTATAACAGTGGGGAGGGTGGTTTACCAATCAACTAAATGATTTATGCATAAAAGTTACACCAACCATAGCTAGGAAACGCATGTCAGTCTGTGAGTTTTATCATCTTGTTTTTTGGTCACTATTTGTTTCCTTACACCTTAAGTTTTTTAAATGGATAGCAGGCTTAAGGTACAGTAGTATCTTGGAATGTGAGGAGTTTAAATAACAAATTTAAGAGGGCGGAGTAGTTCCAGTATCTTAAACATGTTAAGCCACATGTCATCCTCCTGCAGGAGACCCACCTTGAGGGGAGTAAAATTCTGTCCCTACGCAGGCCCTGGATTCAAAAGGCATTTCAATCCACTTATTCCACATACGCCAGGGAGGGGTTTCCATTTTGGTCAGCAAGGCTGTCCTGTGTATGGTTCACCAGGTGTTTATGGATCGGGGGGGGTCGATATGTGGCTGTGATACTGGACATCTATTACCATAAGATCTTCATAGTAAACATATACTTACCCCCTCCTTTCCAAGTGCAATTACTGTATGATTTGATGGTTACATTGGCACCTTATGTCCATATACCCATGTTGCTCATGGGAGATTTTATTTGGACTCATCCAATGCAAATAGGCCAGCCTCGGCAGACCTCTGCTCCTGGGTATCCATATCAGGTCTGACTGAACTATGGCGTTGGAAGCACCCGAATGTCACGTCTTGTTCTCATTTATCTACCATGCATAAATTCTCAGCTAGAATTGATCTGGCATTTGCTAATGCTCCTTTACTAATGTATGTGCATGATTCAAAATATTTGGCTGGGGGAACATCTGATCACAACCCACTCTCTGTCACCCTGACTCTCCCAACAGGGGGGGGGGGGGGGGGGAGGGGAGGGGAGGCTGGAAGCTGTCGCCAGGGTGGTTGCAGCAAGATCAGGTGTCCTCCCAAGTCCAGACCTCCATTGAGACATACTGGTTGACCAATGCGGACTCAGCCGAGCCGCCATTGGTGTAGGATGCATTTAAAGCTGTGGCGAGGGGAAAGTGCATCTCTGCAATTAAAGCAGCCAGTAAAGAACATAATCAAGAGGGTGAGCTCCTCCCTTATCATTTTACGGGTCTTGCTCATACTGAGTCTGGGCGGCGGGCGGAGTCTGTTTTTGCTGAAGGTGACAAAAATGGCAAACTCTTGGCCAACTTGGTGGCAGACCAAAAAACTCCTGTTAGCATACCTGTTATCAAAAATGCGCGAGGGGCTCTGGTCACAGACCCGGTATTTTGGAGGAATTTGTGCTCTATTTTTCTTCGTTATATTCTCCTATCCCTTCATGTGACACTCATGACTTGGATGAGTTGCTAAATGGGCTTTCCCTTCCTAGACTGTCAGAATCTGATACTGATCTCCTAGATGATAGTATTTCAGTGTTGGAAATCAAAGCGGCCATACTAGCTTTTCCACCCCAGAAGGCTCCGGGTCCGGACGGATTCCCGGCTGACTTCTACAAATTGTATGAAACAGTTAGCCCCTAGACTAAATGTGCTTTTCGCTCACTGCTTGGATCACTAGGCCCTTCTGCCTTCAATGATAGAGGGATATATGGTTCTCCTCTTGAAAACGGGTAAAGAGCCACGGGAATGTTTTTCCTATAGTCCTATAGCATTGCTTAATATGGATTTGAAGATCCTCACTAAAGTATTGGCATTCTGTCCTTGGTGGACATTGACCAGACGGGATTCATGCCTGGGATGTCGACAGACACAGATTTGAGGAGGTTATTTACACATCTGCAGTTAGATACCCTAGACTTCCCAGCTAAATTCATTGTCTCTATAGACATCGAAAAAGCTTTTAATCCTGTTGACTGGCAATATATGCATAAAGTTTTGGAGAGTATGTTTTTTTGTCCTAATTTCCGACGTTGGCTCACTTTGCTGTATAGTGACCCTCAGATGGCAATACGGCTTGGATGCTCCGTCTCCAATTTCTTTGGTAGGGGCACCAGACAAGGTTGCCGTCTTTGCCAATTTCTCTTTGCTTTAATGATGGAGCCCATAGCAAGAGCACTTCGGCAGTCCAAAGAAGTGGGAGCAATTTGGGTGGGGAATATCCAAGAATGTCTTGCAATGTATGCAGATGACTTGCTCCTTTTCCTCAGGGACCCGGCACCACCTCTGCAAACTACCTTGTACATTTTCCTCCTTTTCGGGCCTACGGGTGAATTGGGGCAAGTCATCTATACTACTGTTGGGTCCTGATGCAGGGAAACTAGCAGATAGTAGCCTTCCATTACAATGGGTTTCCGCTATCACTTATTTGGGTGTTTAAATTACAGCCAACATTCAGGATTACATGTCCCTACACCTTCTCGCACTGATAGCACAGCTTAATCAAAGAACGCAGGTCTGGTAGCGGTTGCCCTTATCCTTACTAGGGCGTATCAATCTACTCAAAATTAGGATTTTTCCAGTAATTCTTTATTTCTTATGTCATTCCCCCCTGTGGATTCCCAGAGCATATTTTCAAAAACTGAACAGTATTATTGGGTCATTTTTATGGGCCCCCAGTCACCTTGTATAGGCATCAAGGTACTACAAGGACCCTGGGGTCGGGGGTTTGCGCTCCCAGTCTGGCAAAAAAATACTACCTGGCTGGTCAGCTGGTTTTTGCTAGGCGATGGCTGCTGGTGGATGACGGGGACTCTGCCACAGTCCTAGAAGCTGCGCAGTTGGGTTCCTATGAGAGTCTACAGCTGGCATTGCATAGAGGCCCAAAATCCAGCTTACCACTGAGTCAATGAAAGTGACTATCAAAGCTTAGGAGGTTACTATAACCCTGGCATCTCCTAGCTATGTTGGAGTTACACCCTCGGCCCCCCCTGTGGATGAATCCTAATCTCCCTACCGTATCCCATGATTTGGGCCAATAGAGGCATTAAGGTGTTGGGGGACATCACCAGGGAGAGGGACCTGTTAACTTTTGATCAATTGAAGGCAAGACATAACTTGCCCAACTCATACTTCTTTCACTATCTGCAAATGTGCCATGCATTTCAGGTGCAGTTCTGTAATCGAAAGGTGGAGTATCTCCCTTCAGCCCTCAAAGATCTCTTGTCTGATGGGGACCTGGTTAAACCATTATCAGCAACGTACAAATCTCTATTTAAAAAAATACCGCCAGCAGTATCCAGATGTCAGGAATGGTGGTAGAGGGAAATCACACATATCCAGGGGGAAGATTGGGACGACATGTGGGACCACCCCTTCAAGCACTTGGTGTCTGCCAGGGACCGTCTGACGCAGTTTAAATTCCTACATCAAATTTACTATACACAGCTAGGTTGGCATGCATTTACCCCTCCTCTAATGTTAAATGTTGGAGCTGTTCATTCTCCCCAGCTAATGCAGAACATATTTTTTGGAGTTGTTCACAGATCCAGAGGTTCTGGTCTGGGATCACCTTCTGTATCTCTGAGGTTCTCAGTGTTCCAGGGTTTGTCTCCTTGGTTTGGTGGAGCTGGTGGTTTGCTCAATATACCTTCCTGAAATACGTTGTTGGTTTAACTTGCTCAATATAGAGTTATTTTATGGTAGGAAAGCTATCCTACTGCACTGGAAAAAGCCAAGTGCTCCTACCTCCTGCCCCCGGAAGGGGCTGGTGAACTCTGATCCATCTTTATAGAACGTATAGGTCAAGGGGTGGCACAATTTTTTTTCTAAAAAGTGTGGCAGACGTGGCTTGACTCTTCTTCCACTGTGGGTTAAAATACATATGCATGGTTGGGTGAAATGGTCCCCAATATTGGATGACATGGGGTGGCTACTCACGTGATCTCACAGCAAATTCCTGAATATGTACTTACTTATCTCCTCAGCTAGTGTTAAACAGCCTACCTGGTGAATGACATGGTAACACTTTATTGAATTTATGGGTGTTCTTGCTTCTAATTTCCTGGACTTGAGCTGATGGTCGGATTTTGGGGGGGTGGAAGGGAAAGGTGTTTCTGGATACTTGAACTATGTTAGTTCAAAGTTACCGGCCCTGCGTGGCCTTTGGGCAGAGTAGGTATGTTGCATGCACTGTTGCTTGTGTTTGTACTATATAAAAAATAAAAATGGAGACGCTCATCTATCAACATAGGGGAGGCGTACTTAAATACAAGAGACTATGGGCACCGTTGTTGGATGTTCCGGGGGTTAAACCTGATGGATCTGATCACGGATAGATTACTCAGATTTAATGCTGGTTGAAAGCTAGTCTACAAGCGCTAATGTAAATTCTTGGTAGTGCTATCTGGTGTTTAGATTGCTGTTGCTCTGTAATGTACTGTATTGTATTAAAGCTTGTAAAGCTGAAACTGTTTGTATACCAAGCTTTCAAAATAAAAACCTTGTGGTTGGATAATTAAAAAAAACTTAGCTCTTTTTCTTGCTCACACATCACCGGAGGAGCCAGTAACCCAAGTGCTGCGTGAGCAAGAAAAAAGCTAAGTGAGGAGACTGTCTGAATATATGCAACTGACCTTTTTAAATGCGATCTTATTGTGGGGCATGTGTGAGTGCAACTGTGTTTAATTACCCAAATGTGGTTTTTAGTTTATTTGTGCAATGAGGCATGTTCTTTCTTTTATTCAAGCGATATCGATCTATGAAGGATTGAAAGTAATGAAGGTATGAAAGCATTCCACCACATGTGAACAACATCAGAGACTACACACCTGATCATTTGGGTATCGTTGTCCTTTTGTGTTTTATTTTACAAATGAGTGGTATTTGACTTTTTTCCCAGCATCTCCAGAAATCTACAAGCATTTTGGAAGAACAGTAATTAATTTATATCTAGTGTGGTTTACTGGACACTCATATATGATTAGTTTATTTATTCTTTACAGGATCGCATCCTTTATTGGATCACTGTGCTATATTAAGGTTGATGGTAGCGCTTTATTAACTTTTCATATATTTACTTTTTTGTGATCTCAGCACATAACACAATAATAGCAGTCACTATCATTTGTTCATCTTAATATAATTTTTGGTTCACAATTTGATATAATCATTCACATCAGCGCTTTAGTAATTTTTAGACAACTGATAGAAGCAACAGACCGATGCACTAAGTTGTGTGCACAGTAAAAAAAATAAACTTAACTTTGGGCATAATTGCGGGAGATTAATTCCTCACTGTTACGTCCATCTGTAAATAACTGGAGTGCCTCCGAATCAGTTTGTGCAGTTAATGGCTCCCACGCGGGTAAGGCCCCTTTCACATGGGGCGGGATCGCTGAGCAGGCGGATGCCAGGTCTATTTCTACTCACTGTGCAGGGATGGACCTGTCAGAGCCCTGCTGTTCTCTATGGGAAGATTGGATGAAAAGGGACAACATTTTCATCCGATCCGCTGGACGGATGGCGAACATATTGCCACCCGTCTGTTGGATCGGATGGCAGGCAGGTGTCAGTGGACACATCTTCGCTGACATCCGCCTGCCCATACAAGTCAATGGGTGGCCCACTCAGAGCCGCGTGAAAAAATGGACAGGCGGATCGTTGTAGGCCGATCATGTGAAAGGGGCCTTAGGCCACAGGCAAATCAGATAACGCATTTACAGGATAGTTTGTAAAGGTGCACTTGTGGCCTCTAATCAGTCTCAATTACTTGGTAATCTGAGAGTTGTGCACGACTGTGGTAAAAAAAAAATCTCAGCCAAGAGGATCCAACCATACTCAACAGAGCTAAAGAGAGTTCAGAGTATGGGATAGACAGAGGACACAGGCGCAGGGGACAGTATTACCAGTAGGCATGCTACGCAAGCCATATGTATAACACGAGCTAGGGGTCCACAGAACAGCAACCCTTTCACCCCATGTACCCTCATGTCTAGGGGCAAAGCCTCAGGTACTCACAAAACTAGTGCAGCTGGTAGAAGGTATGGGTGAGATGGCCAAAAGGTGACCAAAGTCACTATGCGGGCAACAGAACAGTTTCAAAGTTCTATGTGGCTCTCTGCAAGCAGGAGTAGGGAGATGCTTTCCTAATAGCAGGAAAGTGTGGAGCATGCAACACTCTACCCAATGGAGACACACATCATTTATTCTATGGAAAAGGGCAAGAATGCAGTCAGCCTGCTCACTGAGTCTTCAGAAACAGAGGAAGCACTGAGGCACAATGCCAGCAGCTCTGAACGTGCTAAGCACTCCGCACCTTTTACCTGAATGGAGTCTGGAAAGTACCCCATGCAAAACTCGATGCCAGATAATCAATTCCAGGCTATCACCATAAGTCCAACAAGAGTAAACTGTGGCACTCCAAAACCCAGCAAGCTTCAATAGGAGAAAGCCCAAGCAGCAGAGGAATCTTTTCCAGGGAAAAAAAAGTAAACAACGTGCCTGAAAAAAACAGGTAGACTACCACAGCAAAGGTGAAAAAAAAACATGTCACCCCCCCTAGAGCTATGGCAAAAAAAAAAATGGGTTTGTTGGTTTTGGGAGGAGTTGACATGGGCTGGTTTACAGTTTGTTCTTTGCCAGCACTCAAGCTTCCTGTAGGAGGCAGTATAAGCTGAGGGTGCCCTGTGTTCCTCAATGGACAAGAAGAAGACAATTAGAAAAATACAAGTAAGGATTCCGCAACACATTTAGGCAGAGCACTCACAAAAATAAGGCACAGGTTTCAGGAGTGAAAAGCTTCCATAGGTGATATCAGGCATGTCAAATTATCCAGATATGATGGGCCAGAGAATGTAATATATTAACTACTTCCCATCCATCAACACACAGATACATAGCTAAATAGTAAGGGCGTTATCTTGGCCATTGCTGCAGCAACAATCAGAATAATAGGATTTTTTTTGTACGCGTTCATCGACAGACACAGCACTCCATCAACCTTGACTATAGGGTTATATCGCTCTCTGCAGGAGTAGGACTAGGCAGAACAAAAACAAGAAAAAAAAAAAACTTGGCTATGCCCATGGGCCGTCCTCCGTTGGTATATAACCCCCCTCCCAGCTATAGGCATTCAGTTTAGTAGCAAGCAGTATTAGAAGTATCAAAACTTCTTAGAGGGGTGGGTGCTGTGTCCATCAAACTCAGAAAAATTGATTTTACGGTGAGTACAAATAAAATACTATTTTCTCTTTAGCTCATCAACGGACACAGCGCTCCAATAATCTTGACTATAGGGACATCTAAAAGCAGTGCCAAAAGGAAAATGAGGGGTGGAGAAAATAACTCAAGGCTAAACACAAGAGCCCTAACTGGGTCACAGGAGCTCAACCAGGACACAGGAACCCCATCTGAAATAAAAATGTAAAGAAAAACACCCCTCAAGAGGGAACAGCCCCTCTGAAATAGCAGCCTGCAAAACCTTGCTGCCAAAAGAAGCATCAGCAGATGCCAAAATATCTACTTTGTAGAATTTGGTGAAAGAATGCAGACAACCAAGTGCCGCCTTGCAAACCTGGGATATTGACGCTTGATGACAGAAGGCCCAAGAACTACTAAGCACCCGAGTAGAATGTGCCATGACAGGAAGAGGAGAAACCCGACCTTTAATAGAATAGGCTTGAGTCACCGTCTGTCCGATCCATCTGGCGATGGTAGCCGAAGAAGTGGCCAGCTTCTATTTTGGCAGCCTCCGTGGCTGCCAAATACAGCTGAATAGCTCAAACCACATCCAAGGCATGCAAAACAAGTTCCTTGGGATGCTTGGGACACAAGGAAGGCAACACATTGGGGGTTATTTACAAAAGGCAAATCCACTTTGCACTGCAAGTGCACTTGGAAGTGCAGTCACTCTAAATCTAAGGGGTAGATCTGAAATGAGTGGAAGCTCTGCTAATTTTATCATCCAATCATGTGCAAGCTAAAATGCTGGTTTTTATTTTACTTGCATGTCCCCCTCGGATCTACAGCGACTTTACTTTCAAGTGCACTTGCACTGGATTTTCTTTTAGTAAATAACCCCCATTGTCCTCATTCAAAAGGAAGTCTGAGACAACTTTAGGTAGGAACGATGGACAGGGACAAAGAACCACCTTATCTCTCTGGCCCACCAAATAGGGAGTACAACAGGATATGTGCTGCCAACTCCAACACCCTATGGCAGTGATGGCGAACCTTGGCACCCCAGATGTTGTGGAACTACATTTCCCATGATGCTCAACTACACTTCAGAGTGCATGAGTACAGGTGGAGAAATAATAATTGCTAGGACCAAAGATCCCAGCAGGGAGCCTAGGTCCTTACTCCTGACTAGACAGAAAAAAAAAAAACAATGCCTATAGCAGGGAGGGGGTTATATACTAGCTGAGGACAACCCATGGGCACAACCAAGTCTTTTTGTTCTGCCTAGACCTACTCCTGCCGAGGGCGATATAACCCTATAGTCAAGGTTAATGGATCACTGTGTTTATCCGTTGATGAACTAAAGCAGGGGTCTCAAACTGGCGGCCCTCCAGCTGTTGCGAAACTACAAGTCCCATGAGGCATTGCAAGGCTGACAGTTACAAGCATGACTACCTCAGGCAGAGGCATGATGGGGCTTGTAGTTCCGCAACAGCTGGAGGGCCACCAGTTTGAGACCCCTGAACTAAAGAGTCTTTTTCAGTCGGCGATTCCCTTCAAAGTAAAAGTAATCCTAGCTGTTGGATTACTTTTACAGGGAGTGGAAAGGGGTGTCAACATCTTTCTGCCACCTCCTTTACTGGGCTCTCCCGAGCGACCAGGGAGTCCAGTAAAAATGTGACCAGCGGCATTAAGTTCCTGGGATACAGTGAAAGGAATGGATGTGGTTCCTCCCACTGTGTGACGTGGGAAACCAGAAGTGACAAGGATTTAGTCACTTCAGGCTTTCGGTTCTTTGATTATCTGGATGTAACCAGCCAGTGAAGCAGCTGATCAGACCGCTTTGGGTCTGATTGGCTGCATTGGAGGCCAGAGGAGAGATCTGGGGTCTAAATGGAGGACCTGTCAAAGCCCATACCATCATAAAGACTGTGTAAAATAAAGCAGCTTAAAGTGCCCCCCCCCCCCATGCAAATGTGAAAGCGCAAGCAAAACACAAATGTAAATGGCGATGGGACCACACGTGAGTTAACGCCGCAAACGTCAGAGTGAGAGCAAAAATTCTAGCTCCAGGCCTCCTGCTGAACTCTAATGTTACTTTCACACCAGCAGTGCCCGCTGTTAGTACTAAAGCGCCGGTTGTTTTTACCAGATTTTTACCCACAAAAAAGGGTAAAAACTCCAGTTTTGCAGCACAATGGGCAGGGGCATTTTGGGAGCGCTAAATACAGCGCTCCCAACCCTCCCCAAAGATGCAGCTTGCAGGACTTTTCCTAATATTCCCGCAAGCACACCGCCCCAGTGTAAAAGCGCACACTGCACAGAATGGGAGGCAGTTTTCAGGCACTTTTTACAGGCTATTTCAGGCGCTAAAATGCCTGAAAAATGCCTCAGTGTGAAAGGGGTCTAACTGGTAACATGTAAAGGCTTTAAAAAGTGTCACCTATGGAGATTTTTATTTTTTGAGGTCCCGCAGTTTGGCGCTGTTCCACGGGTGTACACATTTTTCAAGCGTAACATGTTTGGTATCTCTTTGTAACACCTTTTAGAGTTTACCAACAAAATTAGGTATTAGATTGTGTTTGCGTGCATTAAAATGAAAGTGTATTTTTGCTGCACAAAAACCATGTGACAAAAATTGCATCTCTCTCATGTTTGGGGGTTCCAAGTAATTTTCTAGTAAAAAAAATAACAAAAAGCGTCATAAAAAAGGTGTGGTCTTCAAGTGGATGGATATAAACATGGGGGCAGAGGGATGTCAGAATTGACCTGGACTGGAAGCTGCTAGTGTCATTAAACCCAGACTGTTATATAGCATATATTGAGAGTTTTTCAGCATTCATTTTGTGGAAGATTTACCTGGAAGATCCTGCCTTCAGCTGTCCCTCACATCGCCTTTGTTTCCCCACTACAGGTTGAGATTGTGTAGACTAGCTGGTGTTCTCTACAGAGCATGCTCAATTTCAGGTCCCTTCTAAGCTCTTTATTTTATCCTTTTTCTGAGCTGTGCAGCCCATGTGACTATATAGTCAAACATGTGGGCATATACATGGAGGTCAGGGACACTCCTCTCTCCATTTTCTCCTATTGGTAAACAGGCATGATATAGTATACTGATTACATTCACTAACACTTGGGTTTAATATAAACCACTACTAAATATATGTATTTGTAACAAATGTAATAAAAAAAAAAAAAAAAAAAGATTCTTGGAATGTAGATGCAGTCTGAACAAAAGTAAAGAGTGTCAAATCATTTTAGACTCTGCCTACACCATATTAATGCACAAAATATACACATTTATGAAAGATTTATAGGGTGCTATAAAACAGTTATTTTATATTTAACCACTTAAGGACCGAGCCTATTTCTGACACTTGTTTACAAGTTAAAATCAGTTTTGTTTTTGCTAGAAAACTACTTCGAAACCCCAAACAAATATATATATAATTTTTTAGCAGACACCCTAGAGCAGTGATGGCAAACCTTGGCACCCTAGATGTTTTGGAACTACATTTCCCATGATGCTCATGCACTTTGCAGTGTAGTGGAGCATCATGGGAAATGTAGTTCCAAAACATCTGGGGTGCCAAGGTTCGCCATCACTGCCCTACAGAATAAAATGGAGATAATTGCAATACTTTGTCACACCGTATTTGCACAGTGGTCTTACAAATGCAATTTGAGAAAAAATACACTTTGAATTAAAAAAATAAGAAACCAGTAAAGTAAGCCCAATTTTTTTTATGATGTGAAAGATCTTACACTGAATAGTTTGATACCCAACATGTCATGCTTCAAAATTGCGCCCGCTTGTGGAATGACGACAAACTTTGGCACTTAAAAATCTCCCTAGGCGACATTAAAAAAATTTCTACAGGTTACCAGTTTTGCGTTAGAGGGGGTCTTGGGCTAGAATTATTGCTCTCGCTCTAACGATCGCAGCGATACCTCATGTGTGGTTTGAACACTGTTTACATATGTGGGCATGACTTGCATATGCTTTCGCTACTGCGCGCAAGCCCACAGGGACGGGGCGCTTTAAAAAAAAAAAAAAAAAAAACTTTTTATTTAATTTTACTTTTCCACTGTCCCTTTAAAAAAAAAATAATTGGATCACTTATTTCTATTACAAGGAATGTAAACATCCCTTGTAATATGGGGGGGGGGGAAAGCATGACAGGGCATCTTTAATGTGAGAATTTTGGGTCAAAAAGACCTCAGATCTCACATTTACACTTAAAAGTAATAAAAACTTTTTTTTCTTTCAATAATAAAAAATTGTCCCTTTAAAGGCCAGAGGGCGGAAGTGAGGTTCAACGTCGCTCCGGTCCTCCAAGGGCATAGGATTAGAGTGGGGGACTTCCTGCCCATCCATTCTGGGGATTGGATCATTTCCGCCGCTTCCAACAGCTCCGGTAAGTGGGGGCACCTCTAACGCCACCAATAAATAAAATTAAAAAATATATATATATATAATTTTTTTTTTTAATTTTTGCTATAATAAATATCCCCAATTTAAAAAACAAAACAAAATCAGTTTAGGTCAACATGTATTCTTTTGCATATTTTTGGTTTAAAAATAAAAATAGCAATAAGCGTATATTGGTTTGTGCAAAAGTTATAGCATCTACAAAATAGGGGATAGAGTTATGGCATTTTTATTATTAATTTTTTTACTAGTAATGGGGACGATCTGCGTTTTTTACCGGGACTGCAGCAGACAGATCGGACTATTAACACTTTTTTTGGGACCATTGACATTTATACAGCGATCAGTGCATTAAAAATGCACAGATTGCTGTGTAAATGTCACAGGCTGGGAAGGGGTTAACACTAGGGGGTCATTAAGGGGTTACATGCGTTCCCTGGGAGGCGTTTCCAACTGTGGGGGGATGAGGCTGACTGGAGGAGAGAGATCGCTATTCCTAAACACTAGGCACAGCAGATCTCTCTCTCCTCCCCATGTCAGAACGGGGATCTGTGTTTGCATTGACAGATCCCCGTTCTGGTTTTCTTTCCCCCGATCACGCCTGCTATGGCTCTTAAACCTTGCTGACGTACAGCTACGGCAATTCGCAGCAACGAGCCAACCTGCTGCAGTATAATGACAGCGGCTGGTCAGGAAGTGGTTAAAACTTTTTTTAGTCATGTGACTGTCACAGCACCAATCAGGGCTGGCCAGACACAGATGCACATTCTAGAGAGCATGCATCAGCAGAGTAATAGAAGCCCCTCCCAACGATCTTTTCCTGCAAATGCTAAAGAACAGGGAAAGATAATGTGACCACACAACAGAACTGCAGAAATAAAGTACTTGGATTAAAAAAAAAAAATACAGAGGCACGAATATTATATATATTTTTATTTATTTATTATGTGAATGAATGACAACACTTCTGTTTAGAAGACTTTAACGTCCATAAAAACAGATTTTTTTTCAAATTATATTGTAATGTTCAGTCGAAAGCCCTTTACAGGTCCAGCCATAGATTCGCCATTGGAATGTAGTCTAAACTTGGCCTTTTCAGGACATTAAAAGGAGAACTCCAGGCTGAGCTTCTCCTCTGGGTCACAGGAGTGCAATTCGCTTTGCACTCCTGTAGGACTGCAATTAGTTTTGCACTCCTGTGACCCGTTTTCAGTGGAGAGCGGTCTGAAGTCCGCTCTACACTGACGTCACTGTCATCAGTCAAAGCAGCGCGTCATCCTGACTTCTGGAGTCTGGATCCACCAGCTGTCTTGATTGATGGCAGTCTCAGCCAGCTGCTAAGACGGCCGCTCCCTGCCCCGCCACAGCTCAGCGCTCCAATGAGCGTGGACAAGCAGAGAGGAGAGACGCTGACTGACAGTCAGAAGCTCTCCTCTCGGGGATGTGAAAACCGAGCCATTGGCGATGTTTGGTGGCTCGACTCTCAGTGCAGAGACCGCGGGGGACAGATGCAGCATCGGTCTGATACTGCATCCACCTAGGTAAGAATGAATCTTTAGAATAAAAAACAAAAAACCTTCTCTTAACTTTGTTAATATTGTTGTATTAATTTTTTTTTTTTTTTTTTGTCGGCAGCACTAACATGTTAACAGACACTTTTTCACTATGCGGTTGGGCTTTTTGCAGAGGTGATGCAAGTGGCTGATCACATGCTGTGGAAGCAGAGCAGCCGCCTTCAGCCCCCCCTTTCCCCTAATTATAAGGGTGAAATGAAATGATACGCTGTAAAAAAAAAAAAAAAAAAAAGAAAAAAGGACTAACCACTTGCTGACCGCCTAACGCAGATATACTGCGGCAGAATGGCATGGGCAGGCAAAATCACGTACCTGGTACGTGATTTGCTTCCCACGGGCGGGGGGCACCCCCCCCCCGGTGCCCGAGGCGGTCGGCATCGTTAGGGGAGCAATCTGTGCTGAGGGGGAGGCCACCACCTCACGATCGCTCCCAACAAATGAAAATCTTCCTCTGCTGCTGTAATGTAAACAGCGGCAGAGGAAGTGATGTCATCTCTCCTCGGGAAGCCTTTTCGTTCCGGCGCCAAGGAGAGATGCATCCAAGTAAGTGCACCAACACTACACATTACAGTAGAACATGCAGGCACACGTTTCACCCCCCCCGATCACCCCCTATCACAGTGACACCAATAGCAGTTTTTTTTTTTTTTTTTTACTGATTGCTGCATTGGTGTCATTTTGTGACAGTTATAAGTGGTAGGGCAGTTAGTGGTAGGCCCCTTTAGGTCTAGGGTACCCCCCCAATAAAGTTTTAACCCCCCCCCCCCCCCGTCACCAGTGTCACTAAGCGATCGTTTTTCTGATTGCTGTATTAGTGTCACAGGTGACGCTAGTTAGGGAAGTATTTAGGTTCGCCATCAGCGTTTTATAGCGTCAGGGACCCCCATATACTACCTAATAAAAGGTTTTAACCCCCTGATTGCCCCCTAGTTAACCCTTTCACCAGTGATCACCGTATAACTGTTACGGGTGACGCTGGTTAGTTTGTTTTTTATAGTTTCAGGGCACCCGCCGTTTATTACCTAATAAAGGTTTAACCCCCTGATCACCCGGCGGGTGATACAAGTTAGGTTTTAGGGTCAGATGGGGTCTGCATCACCCCAGGCAGCGTCAGGTTAGTGTCAGTAGGGCTAACATCCACACACGCAGCATACACCTCCATTAGTGGTATAGTATCTGAATGGATCAATATCTGATCCGATCCGATCTATACTAGCTTCCCCAGCAGTTTAGGGTTACAAAAAACGCAGCGTTAGGGGGATCAGCCCAGATACCTGCTAGCACCTGCGTTTTGCCCCTCCGCCCGGCCCAGCCCAGCCCAGCCCACCCAAGTGCAGTATCTATCGATCGATCATTTTCACTTACAAAACACTAAACACATAACTGCAGCGTTCGCAGAGTCAGGCCTGATCCCTGCAACCACTAACAGTTTTTTTGGTAGCGTTTGAATCAGTCGCTAACAGTCAGGACCTTTTTTTTTTTACCCGTGAGTCTCACTACTGTACCACTAAATTTAGAGCCCAAAATGGCAAATCGAAGGTACAGTAGTGAAGAGGCCTACACGTTTCTGAGCATGACAGATAGTGAAGAGGAAGTCACTCATCTGTCAGATTCAGGCTCAGAATACGATCCTGTAGATGACAGCGGCTCCATGACAGATAGCTCTGACGACGGACTTGTGGTCCCTGCCAAGGTCAGGCGTACCCAACCCCGATCTTCTTCTGCTGTTGAGGTGCAAGAACCACAGGTCCCTCGTATGGAGCAGAGCAGTACTAGCGCAGCTTTTCCTTCTGGTGAACTGGCAAGCACCAACGGCCTAGTACACCCCGGTCGTAGTCAAACCAGCACTGCAGTAAGAGCCCTTTCACACTGGGGCGGGCGTCGGTGGTAAAGCGCCGCTATTGTAAGCGGCGCTTTACCATCGGTATGCGGCCGCTAGCGGGGCGGTTTTACCCCCCGCTAGCGGCCGAGAAATGGTTAAAAACCACCGCAAAGTGCCTCTGCTGAGGCGCTTTGCCGGCGGTATAGCCGCGCCGTCCCATTGATTTCAATGGGCAGGAGCGGTGAAGGAGCAGTGAAGGAGCGGTATACACTCCGCTCCATCACCACTCCGAAGATGCTGCTAGCAGGACTTTTTTTACTGTCCTGCCAGCGCATCGCTCCAGTGTTAAAGCCCTCGGGGCTTTCACACTGGAATGAAAGCAGTGGCACTTTCGGGTCGGTTTGCAGGCGCTATTATTAGCGCAATAGCGCCTGCAAACCGCCCCAGTGTGAAAGGACCCTAACACTTGGTGACATGGCGAGTCCCATAAGTGCAGATTACAATATATGCCCAACAAGGACCAGCAACGTACTGGTATGTTTCTGGACTTTGCGTGGTTATACCAGAATGATGGCTGCAGGTTTAGGTATCATTCTCTTCAGCCAGCTTTCATGTAAAAGCAATCTTAGCGGCTAATTAGCCTCTAGACTGCTTTTACAAGCAGTGGGAGGGAATTCCCCCCCCCACCACCACCTTCCATGTTTTTCTCTGGCTCTCCTGTCCCAACAGGGAACCTGAGAATGCAGCCGGTGATTCAGCCAGCTGACCATAGAGCTGATCAGAGACCAGAATGGTGCCAATCATCTCTATGGCCTAAGAAACCGGAAGCTACGATCATTTCATGACTTAGAGTTTGCCAGATGTAAACAGCGCCATTGGGAAATTGTGAAAGCATTTTAATACACTGATCTTGGTGTGGTCAGATGCTTTGAGGGCAGAGGAGAGATCTAGGGTCTAATAGACCCCAGTTTTTTCAAAAAAAAAAAATACCTGTCACTACCTATTGCTATCATAGGGGATATTTACATTCCCTGACATAACAATAAAAATGATAATTAAAAAAAAAATGAAAGGAACAGTTAAAAAAATTATATATATATATATATAAATTTAAAAAAAAAAAAAAAGCACCCCTGTCCCCCCCTGCTCTCACGCAAAGGCGAACGCAAGCTTTGGTCTGGCGTCAAATGTAAACAGCAATTGCACCATGCATCTGAGGTATCACCGCGAAGGTCAAATCGAGGGCAGTAATTTTAGCAGTAGACCTCCTCTGTAAATCTAAAGTGGTAACTTGTAAAGGCTTTTAAAGGCGTTTAAAAATGTATGTAGTTTGTCGCCACTGCACGTTTGTGAGCAATTTTAAAGCATGTCGTGTTTGGTATCCATGTACTCGGCCTAAGATCATCTTTTTTATTTCATCAAACATTTGAGCAATATAGTGTGTTTTAGTGCATTAAAATTTTAAAAAAAAGTGAGTTGCATTTGAAAAATCGCTGCACAAATACGGAGTGAAAAAAAAAAAAAAAAAAAAAAGAAACACCCACTATTTTAATCTGTAGGGCCTTTGCTTTAAAAAAATATATGTTTGGGGGTTCAAAGTAATTTTCTTGCCAAAAAAAAAATTTTTTTCATGTAAACAAATAGTGTCAGCAAGGGCTTTGTCTTCAAGTGGTTAGAAGAGTGGGTGATGTATGACATAAGCTTCTAAATGTTGTGCATAAAATGCCAGGACAGTTCAAATGCCCCCCCCCCCCCAAATAACCCCATTTTGGAAAGTAGACACCCCAAGCTATTTGCTGAGAGGCATGTCGAGTCCATGGAATATTTTATATTGTGACACAAGTTGCAGGAAAAAGACAATTTTTTTTTGCACAAAGTTGTCACTAAATGATATATTGCTCAAACATGCCATCGGTATATGTGGAACTTCACCCCAAAATACATTCTGTTGCTTCTGAGTATGGGGATACCACATGTGAGACTTTTTTGGAGATTAGCCGCGTACGGGACCCCAAAACCAAGCACCGCCTTCAGGCTTTCTAAGGGTGTAAATTTTTTATTTCACTCCTCACTGCCTATCACAGTTTTGGTGGCCATGGAATGCCCAGATGGCACAACCCCCCCACAAATGACCCCATTTTGGAAAGTAGACACCCCAAGCTATTTGCTGAGAGGTATGGTGAGTATTTTGCAGACCTCGTTTTTTGTCACAAAGTTTTGAAAAAAAAAAAAAAATACATTTTGCTTTTCTTTCTTCATTTTCAAAAACAAATGGCAAATGGGAGCTGCAAAATACTCACCATGCCTCTCAGCAAATAGCTTGGGGTGTCTACTTTCCAAAATGGGGTCATGCCATCTTGGCATTTTATGGCCTTCGAAACTGTGATAGGTAGTGAGGAATGAAATCATAAATTTACGCCCTTAGAAATCCTGAAGGCGGTGATTGGTTTTCAAGGCCCCGTACGCAGCTAGGCTCCCGAAAAGTCCCACACGTGGTATCCCCATACTCATGAGAAGCAGCAGAATGTATTTTGGGATGTAATTTCATATATGCCCATGGCCTGTGTGAGCAATATATCATTGAGTCGCAACTTGTGGCAAAATATAAAATATTCCATGGACTCAACATGCCTCTCAGCAAATAGCTTGGGGTGTCTACTTTCCAAAATGGGGTCATTTGGGGGGGGGGGGGGGTTGAACTGTCCTGGCATTTTATGGCCATCAAAACTGTGATAGGTAGTGAGGAGTGAAATAAAAAATTTACGTCCTGAAGGCGGTGCTTGGTCTTCGGGACCCGTACGCAGATAGGCTCCCAAAAAGTCCCACACATGTGGTATCCTCGTACTCAGGAGAATCAGCAGAATGTATTTTGGGGTGCAATTCCACATATGCCCATGGCCTGTGTGAGCAATATATCATTTAGTGACAACTTTTTGTAAATTTTTTTTTTTTTTTGTCATTTTTGTATTCAATCACTTGGGACAAAAAATAAAAAAAATATTCAATGGGCTCAATTTCCTTGGGGTGTCTACTTTCCAAAATGGGGTCATTTGGAGGGGTTTTGTACTGCCCTGCCATTTTAGCACCTCAAGAAATGAAAACTAAAAGCTGTGTAAATTCCAGAAAATGTACCCTAGTTTGTAGACGCTATAACTTTTGCGCAAACCAATAAATATACGCTTATTGACGGAGCAATCACATGTAAACAAACCGGCGTCCTCTGATGACGCCGGTTCCTGTCCTCCCCTCCTGTGTACCGATCGGTACACTGTGAGCGGAGAGGGAGGGGGATGGATGGATGGCTGCAGCGCTGTGGGCTGGTTGTGTAGTGCCCACAGCGCTAACCAGTGACATCCAGCCATCCATCCATCCTCAGCCATCCCTAATGCTCTGCAATGCCTGCACTACTCGGCAATACCCCACAACACTGTGCAATACTCGGCAATACCCCACAACACTGTGCAACACTCTGCAATACCCCGCAATACCCTAAACACTGTGCAATACCCCACAATACTCTGCAATACCCCGCCATACCCAGCCATGCTCTGAAATACCCCTCAATACTCTGAAATACCCCTCAATGCCCTGCCATACTCTGCAATACTCTGCCATACCCAGCCATACTCTGCAATACTCGGTGATACCCAGCCATGCTCGGCCATACCCTGCCATACTTTGCCATGCTCAGCCATACTCGGCCCCTGTATGTGGCCAGGCTGTGGAAGTCTCACACATGTGGTATCGCCGTACACAGGAGTAGGAGAATCTATTTTGGGGTGTCATTTTTGGTATGTACATGTTATGTGTTAGAAATAATGTATAAATGGACAACTTTGTGTTAAAAAAAAAAAAAAAATGCGTTTTAACCACTTCCTGCCCACCGGCTGTCACACGATGTTCTTGACTTTGTGCGAGGATATCTGAATGATGGGTGCAGCTACAGGCATCATTCAGATATCAGCTTTTTTAGCCGGCGATTCCCTACACCATAAGAACAATCATAGCGGCTGTTCCACTGCTTGATCGTTCTTACAGGAGGCGAAAGGGGATGTCCCCCCCCCTCCCGCCACCCTCCGGTGCTTCTACTGACTCACCGCTATGATCGAAGCCAGGATCTTTTTTTTTTTTTTTTTTTTTTTTTTAGGCTTCCCAGCCTAGAGGTGAGATGTGAGGTCTTATTGACCCCATATCTCACTGTAAAGAGGACCTGTCATGCCATATTCCTATTACAAGGGATGTTTACATTCCTTGTAATAGGAATAAGAGGTCAAAAATTTTTTTTAAAAAGCATCAAACTAAAATACAATGAATAAAAAAAAAAAAAAATTTTTTTAAATCGCCCCTGTCCCTGTGTGCTCGCATGCAGAAGCGAACGCATACGCAAGTCCCACCCACATATGAAAACTGTGTTCAAACCACACATGTGAGGTATCGGTGTGATCGGTAGAGAGCAATAATTTTGGCCCTAGACCTCCTCTGTAACTCAAAACATGTAACCAGTAAAAAAAAAAAAAAAAACTTTAAAGCGTCGCCTATGGGGATTTTTGAGTAGCGAAGTTTGGCGCCATTCCACAAGCGCGTGCAATTTTGAAAGGTGACATGTTGGGTAACTATTTACTCGGCGTAACTTCATCTTTCATATTATGCAAAAACATTGGGCTAACTTTGCTGTTTTCTTTTTTTTTTTCAAAGCACAAAACTGTTTTTCTCCAAAAAAAAGCGTTCAAAAAATTGCTGCGCAAATACCGTGCGAGATAAAAAGTTGTAATGACCGCCATTGTATTCTCTAGGGTCTTTGCTAAAAAAAAAAAAAAAAAAAACATATATAATGTTTTGGGGTTCTATGTAATTTTCTAGCTAATGATGATTTTTACAAGTAGGAGAGAAATGTCAGAACTGGTCTGGGTGCTCCAGAACGCCTGAAGGTGCTCCGTGCATGTTGGGCCTCTGTATGTGGCCATGCTGTGCAAAAGTCTCACACATCACACACACACTCTGGAGTAATAGCAGAATGTGTTTTGGAGTGTAATTTGTGGTATGCATATGTGGTGTGTGAGAAATAACCTGCTAATATGACAATTTTGTGAAGAAAAAAAAAAAAAAGTAAAAAAAAAACAAAAAACAAAAAACTTGATTTTGCAAAGAATTGTGGGAAAAAATGACAACTTCAAAAAACTCACCATGCATCTTTCTAAATACCTTGGAATGTCTTCTTTCCAAAAAGGGGTCATTTGGGGGGGTATTTGTACTTTTCTGGCATGTTAGGGTCTCAAGAAATTAGATAGGCCCTCAGTACTTCAGGTGTGATTAATTTTCAGATATTGGCACCATAGCTTTTGGACTCTAACTTTCGCAAAGACCAAATAGTATCCACCGATTTGGGTTATTTTTACCAAAGATATGTAGCGGTATAAATTTTAGCCAAAATATATGAAGAAAAATTACTAATTTGCAAAATTTTATAACAGAAACGAAGAAAAATGCATTTTTTTTTTTTTTTTTACAGATTTTTCGGTCTTTTTTCTTTTATAGCGCAAAAAATAAAGAACCCAGCAGTGATTAAATACCACCAAAAGAAAGCTCTATTTGTGTGAAAAAAAGGACAAAAATTTCATATAGATACAGTGTTGCATGACTGAGTAATTGTCATTCAAAATGTGAGAGCACCAAAAGCTGAAAATTGGTCTGGTTAGGAAGGGGGTTTAAGTGCCCAGTGGTTAAAAAAAAAAAAAAAAAAAAAAAAAAAAAAAAAAAAAAACCAACCACGTCATACTTATCTCCACTGTGCAGTTCGTTCTGCACAGAGTGGCTCCAATAATCCTCTTTTGGGGTCCCTCAGCAGCGCTGGTGGCTTCTCCCCGCATCGAGTGTCCACGTTGGAGAAGTGCTCTCCTTGGTGGACACCCATGCGGGCGCACTCCCGAGTCCCGCATCAGTTTCCATTAACACAGAATGCAGGACTCAGCCCTGCCTCCCGGCGCCGCGTCACTGGATTTGATTGACAGCAGCGGGAGTTAATGGCTGTGCTGCTATCAATCTATCCAATCAGGACACGAGACACCAGATAGAGCTGGTGTGCTTGTTCCCGGCTGGAGAAGGATCAGGGTCAGGTAAGTAAAAAAAAAAAAAAAAAAAAAAATGGGGGCTGGAGCACCACAGGTTTTTCACCTTAATGCATAGAAAGCATCAAGGTGAAAAACCATGAGGGGTTACAACCCCTTTAAGGGCTAATGTGCATTTTCATGTGTTTAAAAAAAGTTATGAAAAATGGCTCTGGCAGTGTGGTAAACCATTCTTGTGTAATTTTGATTTTATACATAAAATCACTGCCTAGCTGAAAAGAGTCCCTTAGGCTTGAGTCTCTTGCAGAATGCATCAGGTTTGCTACAGGACTTTCTTGTATTTAAGAAATAGAGTCGTGGAATGCAGGGTTTGTAACATCAACATAGGTCTCTTGGTGATCTCCCACTCACTAGCCTACTTTCACAGTCATTCACTTTTGGTTGATGACCTGTTCTGGGCAGTGTTGTGTTCCTGCTATGCCATACTCCTTTTCTTACCAATTGGTAAACTTGTACTCCATAGGATAGTCCGTGACTTGGAAGTTTTCCTATATACATCCCTTGACTTGTGATTTTCAAAATCTTTTCATGAAGTTTATAGTGTTCGGGTCTTCATGGTGTGGGTTATGCCACAATACAAACTCACCAGAACTCATACCTTCCAGATAGTAAATAAGCATTAATTTATTAGTTTTGTGCAGGCCCCTGCAGACAGTGTTTACCTGTTGCCTTATAATAGTAGTGATCTCTAGACGTCTCATGTAATGTACCTCAAGTGTGTCCCCCTCCAAAGTATGTTTCCCAGTCTCCAACAACTTCTACATTATGTCTGCACTCTTATGACCACCTCAGATTGCCTGTCCATAGCCTTTGACCATATCCTGTTGCATGTGTGCAGGCTGCCAAAATTCTGTTGTATTATATTCGCTGACGGTCCTCTGGTGATGTCGGTGGCCACACTTAAGGCTCCCCTTATCAAGAGAGTTGGCCACCATTGCTGCAGTGAGATTATACTAATCACTTAAAAAACCCATTGACTATACACAGGTCTTGCTAACAAACTATGTGACTCAGGGAAAGATTTGGCTGCAATATTGATTCAAGCGTGCAATAGAAAGGGCCGTATACAGGTAAAAGCCAGTAAATTAGAATATTTTGAAAAACTTGATTTATTTCAGTAATTGCATTCAAAAGGTGTAACTTGTACATTATATTTATTCATTGCACACAGACTGATGCATTCAAATGTTTATTTCATTTAATTTTGATGATTTGAAGTGGCAACAAATGAAAATCCAAAATTTCATGTGTCACAAAATTAGATTATTACTTAAGGCTAATACAAAAAAGGGATTTTTTAGAAATGTTGGCCAACTGAAAAGTATGAAAATGAAAAATATGAGCATGTACAATACTCAATACTTGGTTGGAGCTCCTTTTGCCTCAATTACTGCATTAATGCGGCGTGGCATGGAGTCGATGAGTTTCTGGCACTGCTCAGGTGTTATGAGAGCCCAGGTTGCTCTGATAGTGGCCTTCAACTCTTCTGCGTTGTTGGGTCTGGCATTCTGCATCTTCCTTTTCACAATACCCCACAGATTTTCTATGGGGCTAAGGTCAGGGGAGTTGGCTGGCCAATTTAGAACAGAAATACCATGGTCCGTAAACCAGGCACGGGTAGATTTTGCGCTGTGTGCAGGCGCCAAGTCCTGTTGGAACCTGAAATCTCCATCTCCATAGAGCAGGTCAGCAGCAGGAAGCATGAAGTGCTCTAAAACTTGCTGGTAGACGGCTGCGTTGACCCTGGATCTCAGGAAACAGAGTGGACCGACACCAGCAGATGACATGGCACCCCAAACCATCACTGATGGTGGAAACTTTACACTAGACTTCAGGAAACGTGGATCCTGTGCCTCTCCTGTCTTCCTCCAGACTCTGGGACCTCGATTTCCAAAGGAAATGCAAAATTTGCTTTCGTCAGAAAACATGACTTTGGACCACTCAGCAGCAGTCCAGCTCTTTTTTTCCTTAGCCCAGGTGAGACGGTTTTCGCGCTGTTTCTTGGTCAACAGTGGCTTGACACGAAGTATGCGGCAGTTGAAACCCATGTCTTTCAAGCGTCTCTTGGTGGTGGATCTTGAAGCACTGACTCCAGCAGCTGTCCACTCCTTGTGAATCTCCCCCACATTTTTGAATGGGTTTTTTTTCACAATCTTGACTAGGGCGCGGTGATCCCTATCGCTTGTACACTTTTTCTGACCACAGTTTTTCCTTCCCTTTGCCTCTCTATTAATGTGTTTGGACACAGAGCTCTGAGAACAGCCAGCCTCTTCAGCAATAACCTTTTGTGTCTTTCCCTCCTTGTGCAATGTGTCGATGGTCGCCTTTTGGACAGCTGTCAAATCTGAAGTCTTCCCCATGTTTGTGTAGGCTTCAGAACTGGACTGAGAGACCATTTAAAGCCCTTTGCAGGTGTTTTGAGTTAATCAGCTGATTAGGTTGTGGCACCAGGTGTCTTCAAAATTTAACCCTTACACAATATTCTAATTTTGTGACACACGGAATTTTGGATTTTCATTTGTTGCCACTTCAAATCATCAAATTTAAAATGAAATAAACATTTGAATGCATCAGTCTGTGTGCAATGAATAAATATAATGTACAAGTTACACCTTTTGAATGCAATTACTGAAATAAATCAAGTTTTTCAAAATATTCTAATTTACTGGCTTTTACCTGTACAAATGCAATCAGTTAATTTGCATTCACTCTGCAGATCTGGATTTTCACTTTAAAATTACTATGATATTCAGGATCAATATAAACAAAAAATAATGATATCTACTGCGGTTCAAAGTTCTATGCATTCCAAGGGGGTGAATACTTAAATGTAATTTGAAAATGTTGCATCAATTACTGCAAACTTTGAAAAGAGTTTTAGAATTAAGCTTTAGTGCTGTGTGCTTTTCTCCCCAGTAACTTAAAGCTGATCTGTAGGCAAACATAAAAGACACAGATCAAGGCAGCTAGCAATTAAATTTATTTCCTTACAACTAGTTTAAGAACTGGACTCTCTCTTGGTATCAGCCTCTTGCAATCCTCTCTAAAATAGCACACAGACTGCAAGACAAAAAAGTGTGCTGCATAGAAATGTGCTGACAAAACATGCTGACAGGGGAGGGGGACAAAGTGAGCAGAGAGATAACGTCCTCAGTTTAGTGTTGCTCCTCACCATTTCATAATTAGGCTTGGGGCAGAGAAAGGATACCACTATCTTTTCTGCATTCTATAACACAGAAAGGGGTGGCATCTGCCTCGCTGTGCAAATCTTAGGACCGATTTGCAAAACAAATCCTTTGGCAAGTAAAACCATATCTCTATATTTAATCTGTGCACTTTCGTTTGCCTTCAGCTTTAAGTTGTAACAAATATAAATAGATCTGTTTTGGTAATACAGGAATACAGTTTTAATGATTTAATCTGCATTTTGTGGTGTCTTACAAGATTTTTTTTCTTTTTTACACAATTTAACCAGAAATATAGAACATCCAACCAATTGAGGAAAAAGTTAAATACATCAATATAATTAACAAAAAATATAAACCTCATACAATTTTGTTTCTTAATTGATTAACCAGGTTACATATCTCTCACAATAAAATACATGTTCAGCTGTTACATTACAGTTTAAAGGAACATACAGGAATCTGTTATAAAATATTTCTCTCAATTTATTCACTGCTTGATGGACCAGCCTATCCTTTTAAAGTCTTAATCCAAAGGAAATAGAATCTCAGTCCAACTAAGCAGTGAAGCCTCTAAACTTTACAACCTACTTAAATCAGCTACACACATTTTGAATACAAGACTAAAAAGGCACCAACAGTACAAAGCAAGTACAAAGCTCTTTTTAGTAATCTGTTAAGAGTGCTTGAATATGGACAACACAAAAAGACAATGAGGGAAGGAGAGTCACCAGTTCCAACTGCTGGTTGCTTTTTTAAATAGACCATAAGCATATGCCCTTTTTCACCAAAATGGTATGATTAGTAATAATGAATACAAGCAACCATAAGTAAACACTGGTGTATGGTTGTTATGGGTGTCTTGGGAACAAGAGCAGATCTGAAGGCAGTAG
The DNA here is from genome assembly GCF_042186555.1 of Aquarana catesbeiana. Classification (NCBI taxonomy): domain Eukaryota; kingdom Metazoa; phylum Chordata; class Amphibia; order Anura; family Ranidae; genus Aquarana; species Aquarana catesbeiana. The sequence continues at coordinate 277,866,913 of NC_133324.1, forward strand.
GTGAAGTGCATTTAGTAGTGAGAAACTTCCAAGTGGAAAGCAGCAGGCGGTTTTGGCTGTTCAGATGCTCCTGCAAGATGTATCATGCAAAATATGCAATACTTAAACTGGAATGGATTACATGATACTAATTTCAAGACATGCTCGTCAAGCATGACAATCCTGGATTCTAGAAACATTTCTCATTGCCTGGGTGCAAAAGGTTTTCAAACAGACCAGAATATACTTTGCAGTTACTATCACAAGGAGACTGGCCTCTGTTGAGCTACTGCATATTAGTGTACCTTTAGTTGGTTTATCAATGGTTTCTCCAGACTAAGTTAAAAACCCAACCACCCCAATATGATGCTTTTCACAATTAATGGGGAGACAGACCATTTTCTAAATTTCTAGAATTACATATGGCTTCTTCTTTCCCTGATGCAATTATTATGACTAAACTATCCATGCATTACACTCACAAAGGGAAAAAAGTGTGAATTTTGTCAGTGCATAGATAAACATTTGCTTCATTTTTAAATGCAAGTTGAAGAGTCAACATTTCTTAAAAAGGGTTTTGGTGTCATGTTGGAGATAGGGAATTCTAGAAAAAATAAGTTTGCTTAAGAAACTTAGGCAGAGTCCTTTGATCAAGACCTGACTAAATAAACTGCCTCCATAGATCAAAATCCATTATCAGTATGTCATGTTGATTAATAAAACAACAAATCACAGGTACTGGGCATGAAAGGAATTACCGGTGAAGATCTAGTATGGCTATAATGGTTCCCTCAAACACTAAAATAAAATAAGAGAAATAAGGCAAGTGAAGCAGGCCTAACACCCTAGCAAATCAATCCCTTTTTCATGTAAACGGTTTGTCAGGCTCAGCATTTCACTGCCTATCAATAAAGACGACTATTTAAAAAGTATACGCTCTACAGAAAATATCGTGCACAACTGTTTAATAAGACATAAGCATTTGATCTATCAAGTGGTTAGTCTGATCAGTTGATTTGCAAAATAAAATTATTAAACCCATTCACCAATATTATTGTAAAATGTTTACATAACCCACATCACAGAAATTGACCCACTAAGCAAACTTCAAAAAAAAAAAAAAAAAAAAAAAAAAATTTAATGGAGACTTTTTCAAATTTATTTTTTAATTACAAGTGCAATTTTTGCTCATGTTCCTAGGCAGTTCAACAAGTCTCTATAAATGTTGCTATAATAGACATGAGAAGGGGTGGGGAAGGGTATTTAAAACCGAGTTGTTTCATAATCCTTATGAAGGTTACAGGATAAGATTTCATTTAAACAACTCAGAGGTAAGAGATCTTAATCCAATCATAGGCATGTGGCACTTAGACAATCTTTGCACAGAAAAGCTTAACAGTCATGCGAGGGCACGGTCATCTGGAACAAGGCAAATCTTTCACCACAAAGAGCAGTGAGGAAAAAGTAGGAGGCACTGCACTGGGACAGAACATCTAAAACTCCACAGAATACAACTCCAAGAACAAATACTTGCAGAAAAGAAAAGAATGTTTAACAATTTAAAAGAGTTTAGTGCTTGCTTGATTGCTGCTCCAGCATGACAGAAAAAAGAAAGGTTAGCTTTATACACAGATGTATTTCCATCTTGGGAAGTGGGGGCAGGGGAGAGATTGCTGAGAACATTTGCATCCCCAATAACTAGATACAGTATTTATTAGTTACAGTATGGCAACTATCACTCTGGTTATTTTATGTATGGGGAAATTTACACTTAAGCGTCAAAACATTCAGTGAACATGGCTCCACTAGAAATAGCACTGGCATGCCTTTAAGTCAATATGTGGGGCCTCATGCCAACACCAACTGAAAATAAAAAGGTATGAGATTTTGGTTTCACTTGCTTGCTTTATTTCTGTCCTATGAAAGCTCTTCTTCCTCCAACTCATCCATACATGAAACACGCAGACCTATGAAGGCCAATGCATGGCACAACAATGCCCCAAGTTACAGATATAGAAGTATATATATTTATATATATTATAAATGGTATATTGCAGCAGCTTTTATTGTTGCTATTGAGTTTGATGTACAAGTAAGCATATTTTTTTATGAATAGGATTTGTATCTATCAGGTCCCTCAAGCACATAAATGGTTAAAAATTCTCACACAGCTCAGCTACATGCCAGAGAAAACCTGGATATTATACAATGATCTCCACCAGGTTTTCCAAGCTTCTAACTGCAATGGGTTTAAAATGATATGTGTGAGTAAATTGAGCTCTCTGTTGATTTAAAGTGCCCAGAGAAATAACTCTCCCAAAAAGAAGAAAAACAAAAATAATGCCAGTTACCACAGTCATCAGTAACATGGGTTCAACAGAATATGTAAAGCCTGTAAAAGTCAGGACACTGTCCACTTCATGGGAAATAAACCACTGTATTTTTATAAAAAAAAAAGAGAAAAGAAAATAAATTTACAAGCAGTTATTTACGGTCATCAGCAAGTGCTTGCTGCACCACACTGCAAAAGGGCTTTACGAAAGGAGTGTCAAGAACACTTCTCCAGATTGAAAGATTCATCAGAAGCATAAAAAAGCCACAACTACCAGGAACCGCCCTCCTTAATGGCCCAAAGGAGTTAGACTGGACAAGCTGAGATGGGTCACAGGACATGGCCAAGGAGGAAGAACTGTCAAGAACACAGATGTCGGAGTATGAAGTCCTTCACAGCCTTTCCCTTTAAAAGAAAAACAATATTTTATTGTAATGCAGTAGCAGGACACAATTCCTATTCTACTTTAACTGCAACAAATTCTAGCAATTAGTTTTACAAGACTACATAACATTTTTTGCAAACATTTATGAAGTGTATTGTATAAGATTTGAAAAATACAGGTTAAACAGAATTATCAACAGACACCTTTTTATTTATGGTCTTTACACAGAACACATACAGAACAGTAACATAAAAGTAACATTACGTAATATCACATCAACCTCTTATCTGGAATTAAAGTACACTGACAATCTACCTCTGCGATTTCCACTTTTAGTAACAAAAATCTTTTTTTTCTCTTGTACAGGCAGAAATGGAGGTTCCGATGCTTAACCCCTAACCATACATGGTGGCCACAGACCAGATGATGAAATTCAATATATAAGCAGCGCAAAAAAAAATAAAAAACAGCCGCGTCTTGTGGCTGGCCTGTTTTTTTAACCAATAAAGAAGAAGCCATTTACACCAACACCTTTCTCCTCAAAAACCACATTTAAAACTGGAAGCAAGAGTTGCAATGTACATTTACATTTTGTATGGTGCTACAATCAAAAGCAAAAAATGCAAAATGTGAGAAAAACACGGTGAAGTCTAAAAAAAACTAAGACCAAATTGCCAGATTGTGTATAAATAGAATGACACACACAGTGATCTAATCAAAATGGTTATAAAGGCAGGCGCGTTTTTTTTTTTTGGTACCTTAATGCATTCCATGCATTAGGGTAAAACACCTTCTGCAGTTCCTTCCCCAGCCCCCCCTCTTTATTCTCACCTGAGCCTGTTCTTGATCCAGCAATGTGCACAAAAGCAGAGGCACTCTGCTCTCTCCCTCCTCATTGGCTCAGACACAACAGCAGGAGCCATTGGCTCCCTTTCTGTCAATCACAGCTTGTGACGAGGGAGTGGGGGGTAAGGGCGAGTCCTGCTGTGTCAATAGACAGCGAAGCTCTGAAGCAAGCCTGCACAAGTGTCCCCATAGCAAGCCGCTTGCTTTAGGGGCACTCGTGGAAGGGGATGGAGAGAAGCACCGGTACTGAGAAGAGGATCAGGGCTGCTCTGTGCAAAACCATTGCACAGAGCAAGCAAGTGTGACAGGTTTATTTTAAAGGAAAAAGAAAAAAAAAAAAAAAGCTCTCAAGACACCCTTGCTGTGCTCAAAGCAGGTGCTCTCAACTCCATCAAAAAAATAATTACAATTCACACTTTGAGAGATATTTTGGATAGCGTTGTGCTTGATTTTTTATTTTCTTTGGGTATAAATCACTTGTGTCAGCTGGCTGTGCACACACACTCATCTTTTGGTTGCCCATAAAGTTACATAGTAGGTGAGGTTGAAAAAAGAAAAGTCCATCAAGTCCAACCTGTGTGTGATTATATGTCAGTATTACATTGTAAATCCCTGTATGTTGTGGTCGTTCAGGTGTTTAATAGTTTTTTTTTTTTTTTAAACTATCGATGCCCCCCGCTGATACCACAGCCTGTGGAAGGGAATTCCACATCCTTGCCGCTCTTACAGTAAAGAACCCTCTACGTAGTTTAAGGTTAAACCTCTTTTCTTCTCATTTTAATGAGTGGCCACGTGTCTGGTTAAACTCCCTTCCGAGAAAAAGTTTTATCCCTATTGTGGGGTCACCAGTATGGTATTTGTAAATTGAAATCATATCCTCTCTCAAACGTCTCTTCTTCAGAGAGAATAAGTACGGTGCTCACAACATTTCTTCATAACCAATATCCTCCAGACCCTTTATTAGCTTTGTTGCCCTTCTTTGTACTCGTTCCATTTCCAGTACATCCTTCCTGAGGACTGGTGCCCAGAACTGGACAGCATACTCCAGATGCAGCCGGACCAGAGTCTTGTAGAGTGATAGAATTATCATTTTATCTCTGGAGTCGATCCCCTTTTTAATGCATGCCAATATTCTGTTTGCTTTGTTAGCAGCAGCTTGGCATGGCATGCCATTGCTGAGCCTATCATCTACTAGGACCCCCAGGTCCTTTTCCATCCAGAGGTTCTCCCCCAGTGTAGATTGCATCCATATTTTTGCCACCCAAAATGCATTTTACATCTACATTACAAACCTCATTTGCCATGTAGTTGCCCACCACATTAATTTGTTCAGATCTTTTTGCAAGCTTTCCACATCCTGCGGAAAAGTTATTGCCCTGCTTAACTTAGTATTGTCTGCAAACTAGTAACCTAGTGTTTATTTTTAAAATTCCATGTATTAATAGCACAGATAGGAGATATTCTTTGTAAAATACCTAGGATTCTAATCTTTCTACAACAGATGTAATGACTCATTGGTGGCTTATAAGCATAGCCACATTTTATCTTTGTTCTTAAAGCATACCTGATGTTTTTAGACAGCAATTTTATTAGGAGCTTCCTGTTTGGTCACAAATTTCTAAATGCTCACATGCTTGAGAGAATGACCCTGCCCTATTACCTATCACTGTGATGGGCAGTATCCCTGGCCGACAGTGTGGCACAGAATTTACGTGTCATTATTTGCCTTGGGCAGAGCCTGGGGTTCTGGACATGCTGAAAAGGAAAGCTGTGCGGTAGCAACTTGGAGGTGCCCACTATGAGTTAGCAGTGGCACCCTATGAACGTTTAACATCATTTCAAGCTTGTTTTAAATAGTGTTTGCTACAAACTTTTTGCTCTAAAATGAGGGTGGCAAACCTCTCTCCACCATTACAAGGCCCTTTAGCCCACTATACATGACGGCCTTGATCAGCTTTTGTTCTTTTGGCAAATAGAGGTCCCGGAGCTGGATTGAGAGGATTGGGAATAACACATTCAACACCTGGTTTCGACCAGGGATAGATCAATTTATAATTCTTTAAAGAGTATTTCATTGCCCAAAGATTACATAAAATGTTTCACTCCCACTCATCTGCATGCTGGCGCTGTTCGGAAGACCCTACCACCTTTTTACACGTGTTTTGGGAATTTCTCTGTGCATTTGTTTACTACCATCTCAGTACCCATATCCATCGATGTTTGTATATTAGAACTGGTCCATTTATATTAGCCATCTCCAGGGCCATGAGAATTTTGATAGGCTTGTTACCATTTTAGGCTCCTAGGTCTATACTCCTTAAAATGGAAATCTCCTCAGGCCCCTTAGACTTCTGGAAGTCAAGTGTTAAAAAATTATACCATTCTACAAATTTACATATGAATCTAGAAAATGTCCCAACAAACTCTTAAAGTGGAGTTCCACCCAAAAGTGGAACTTCCACTCATCAGATTCCCCCCCCCCCTCCGGTGTCACAGTTGGCACCTTTCAGGGGGGAGGGGGGTGCAGATACCTGTATATTACAGGTATCTGTACCCACTTCCGGTGTAGATAGCCGCAGAATCTGCGGTTATTTACGACACATCCTGTCGTCCCCCCCCCTGCTGTCTGCTGGGAAACACACGGGTCCCAGAGACAGCAGGGACCAGCCGTATTGCGCTGCGCGACTCGTGCATGCGCAGTAGGGAACCGGGAAGTGAAGCCGCACGGCTCCACTTCCTGATTCCCTTCCCGAAGATGGAGGCGGCAGCACCCGAGGACCGAGAGACGGTTCGGCCTCGGGTGCTGACATCGCGGGCGCCCTGGACAGGTAAGTGTCCATGTTTTAAAAGTCAGCAGCTGCAGTATTTGTAGCTGCTGACCTTAAAAAAAAAAAAATTTCTGCGGAGCTCCGCTTTAAGGTATGGGACATCTGGACGGAGTCCGGGGGGGGGGGGGGGGGGGAATACTGTCGTCTCAACGGCAATGCCCCCACGATTAGTGTCAACCTGCTTTTTATTATCCTATAATATAGTATGCTGTGGTAGAGTTGTTTCCAGTCATATTCTTGAAACATACCAGAAGTATCATGTGAGGTTATCTTACGCTTTTGGCTGCCACTTACTTTAGTTGTGCGCTTGTTTTGTCTTGTTTTTGATTTGTTTAATTAAGCCTGCTAATGCCCAATAGGCTTTGTGTTCTAACCTTACCATTTCTTAAAAATTCAATAAAAAGAATTAACCAAAAAATAAATAAAATGAGGGTGGCAAGGATGGTGCACTCTACCATCAGTTTTTCTTAATATAAAGACTTTAGGCCCCCATTCACACCTAGGCGTTTTGTAGCTTGAAGCCTGAAGCTACAAAACGCTTAAGGGGAAAAAAAACAATTTTTCTCTATTAAGATGGTTCACATCTCCACTCCAAGTCGCCTGAAGCGCAAACAATTTCTGGACCCTTTTTTGTCGCTCGAATCGGGCAGATTTGGGTGTTTTTGGAGTAGGAAACAGATGACAAAATCTATAAAAATAGCAACAAATGATGAAACATATGATAATTTTTCCTATTGGCTAATTTTCCTATTGGCTAAAAACGCCGGAAAATGCTGCATGGAAACGCGCAAATACATGCGGAAAAACACTACACTCAGGTGTGAATGGGGCCTTAGTGTATTTTGGAAGGACCACTTAAAGAGGAAGTAAAGTTGTTTTTTTTTAATCAAATGGCTGACAGGCAGGGTATGACAGAAGAGACCCTATTGGTCTGCCTGTCAGCTGTCATGTTCACTCAGCCGTGCAGCGAACATTTATGGCCCACGAGCCATGCCGTGGTGATGTGACTGCTGTGTGCATGCGTGGGAGTGGTGTCATTGCAGCCTTGCCTATCAAGTGCCCGAAGGCACGGAACCCGGAAGGAAGACCAGGCGAAGATGAAAGCGCCGGGGTCCCGCCTGATTGGTCCTAGCGCTGCGCGACACCGTATGACAGGCAAGTCTTCCATTATGTACTAATATGCTGTGCATACTAGTACATTATGGCATGATCCACCTGGGGGGGTGGGGGGTGCCTTAAAGCAGGAATCTGCTATAATTTTTTTTTTTTTTTTTTAAGCCACGTTTTTTTGTACAATAACTTTGAATGGGTGTACGTTTTAGTCGGATCTCTCCAAATCGTCAGAATAGTTAAAAAAAGAAAAATAGGATTTGTAATAATTTTCAGAAAATCTTGCGATTTACAATTTTTTTTTGCACAGCCGGACTGGTAGCAGAGAGTAACTCCACTAAAATCCCTGGAATGTATAATCACCCAGAAGAGATTGCTTTTGACAAACTTTTTTGCTCTGAAGAAAAAGGTTTGTGTGTAGAGTGAATCTGCATGGGATTGACACATTCATTGTTAATTAGCATCCTATTAGAAGTGATTAACCCTATGGGAATAACGTCCCAAAAAGCACATTTTTGATGCAGAGGCTGCATAAAATCAGACTCCTAGGGAGAAAAAAAAAGCAGGAAATTACATTTCTGGGAAATTCTGTACACCAACTGTGTACAGAAGGCCTGCAGGATGCTGTATTGCATTCAATTTGAAAGAAAACAACGCTGCAGATTGAAGGGAAATCTTCTGAGCTATAACAGTTTGGAACCTGATGAAGTAACCATTAATAATGTTAAATGTGTCCAAAGGGAAAACAAATCAATTTGTTTCATTACATTCTTCCTTTAAGCCTTACTATCCATCTCAATTATTTTGTATATACCTGTTGCCACAGCAGCTCTACAAGTGCTGCCGATGCAGTTCTGGGGAACCTGAAGATCTTCGATCGACTTGTGTACAGCCAGCCTGTCAGGTTTTTCCCAATCAATGCTGCCAACTATAGCCAGCAACACAGATTTTTTTTTAATTTAAGGCTCCCAGCTGTCAGAATACTATACTACATCTTCACATGCTCCATCCTACTCGAATGTGTGTATGGGGGAATCGGGTCTCTCTCGTTCAGCCTGCTGGTTGAATGAAAAAGATTATCAATGTATTTATAATTTTTTTTTCATAATTTTGGGTTTAATACTGCTACTAAAAAAACAAAAACAAACGTGTGCTTAGGGTGTGCATATGTATGTAAATGATGTTCGTGTCACACACGTGAGAGATATTGCCACAAACGTCAAAGCGAGCGCAATAATTCTAGCACCAGAGCTCATAGTTAACTCAAAACTGATGAAGTGTAAAGGCTTATAAAGCGTCGCCAATGTAGATTTTTGGGTACCACTGTTTTTTTTTATATTACAGGCGCATTCAATTTTAGGAGGGTTAGGAGGGAATGTGGAGACCAACCTATTCACCTCAAGAGATTGAAGTGTCACGCCAGAGACTTCTTGATCCATAGGGACCGTGTGGATGCTCATCTTTAAATCCAGATACCAATAAGTAGAATACTGAACACCATCAAGAAACGTAGGAGAGACAGTGGGGTTGATATACTAAAGGCAAATATACTGTGCACTGCAACTACATCCGCAAGTGCAGTTACTCTAGATCTGAGGGGAGGCTCTGTTGATTTCCATCATCCAATCATGTGCAAGCAAAACTGCGGTTATTCTTTTCTTTGCATGTTTCTCTCAGATCTAGAGCAACTGCACTTGCAGCGCACAGACTATTTGCCTTTAGTAAATCAACCCCAATGTTAGCAGGGCATTTCCTCAATATCCCAGAAGCACCTAATAGGGAAGGGTCCATAGACCACAGGGTGTAGAATTCTTTACTGGTCAATGGACAATCTAGTTACCAACACCAAACCGTTGCGAGGACGGATCAGGTTGAAACTTGCAGTTGTTGGGCCCCACAGAATAGCTAGCTGCATGGTCCAGAAAGCCAACCCTCTCTAAGGAGGGTCATTTAAACGTCGAGGATGCCAGGGAAAGGGATTAGGACAGACAATAGGTTCAGAGCTAGGTGAAATGGCAGAAGCCTCCAAAAGGACACACTTCGGGTGGAGCGAGGGCAACTTCAGCTGAAAAAAAGGGGGTGCCAGGGTGCAGAGAAATCACATTAGTGAATGCAGTAGCACAAAGATGAGGGCAACTGAAGGAAAATTTCATACGCAAAAAGATACCAGACTAAAAAGTGTCCCGAGCACCAAAAGTTCAGGGAGGCAAACAACCCAAAGACCCATCTGGATGTACATGCAGTCCCCCCCTGCACCTATGGAAATGGAGGTGCACCTTCATGTAGAAGGCCTATCAGTGGGATGAGCTGATCCGGCCTGATTGGGAGATTGGCTCTAAGAGCCAATGGGTACTTGCTGCAGAAGCAGATGAAGGAAAAAGGTGCAATTCCTCAAACCCTTCCTTCGATCTCCTGCTATGAGGCAGGAGCACACGTCGCCACCTGTGGCACTATTGAGGACGTTGTCAAGAGTAGAACCTAAAAGACAATGTCCTCTGAAGGATAAGCGAATCAGATATTCTTGGACATCACATCAGCATCCCACACTAGGGCTGCCACTTCATCCCTTTAAACACGAACACATTACACAGGTTCTGAGGCCAATTTATTGCAAATAAGGCACAGAGTTTAATTACCATCTTAATCAGCCACAGAACCTGTATGTATATGTATATGTATATATATATATATATATATATATATATATATATATATATATATATATATATATATATATATTTTTTTTTTTTTATTTGGTTTTATAGGGGATGAGGTGGTGAAGTGGCAACCCTATTCCACACTCAACATTATACACTTGTGAAGACATCAGTCGTGTTGAGGCTTGTATAGCAGCCACATCCAAGGCACAGGGCTCTCTAAAATGCGGTTTGACAAAAGGGTTACTACCAACACAGGGTGAATGGCCAAACCATTTAATTCAAACTGGGATCTAGGGAGAGAAAAACGGTTAGTGAAGTTCCAAAATGTGGTCAAGGCTTCAAGTTTTTTTTTAGTGGACTTACTGGAACATCCACAGTGGGCCCAGACCACGGGTTACAAAACTGTTTTCAAAGGGAAAATGTTCTGGTTCACTTTGAGGTGGACACAAGGACACTTCAGAATGTTTCCAGTTCACAGAGAAATGACTCAAAGAGCAAGTATAGTGGAAAGGTCTTTGCAGCTGTAGGAGCTATAAAAACATTCAAGGCCTGCAATAGCAGGTTGATCCTTCAGAGGCAGGGCAACACACAATGCTACGTTCAAAACAGCCACCTGTATATCTCCCTGCGGGTGACTGCAGTGACCCAAAACAGCTTCACCTGAGATAGGCTTTACAGACTGAATCAGCAACAGGGGCTACAAGATTGGTATGAATTACTTGCTCAGGAGGCTCTGCTAGAAATGATGAATGTGTGCAAATTGAGTTGCTGTGGGCAGTCTGTTTCAGTAACTAGGTAGAAGCAGATAAAAAGTCCAAAGTGAATAAGAAGGTCTGCGTGGACACAGGGAAAACCTCAGTGCCGTTTGATGGAGCTGAACGAGACTCCAACTATGGCCCTACAACAATAGGGGTCTTAGGTTCCAGATTACATGTTCAACCAGAACGACTAGAGAAGTATGGGCTGAAGTCTCACATGGCAGGACTGAAGATCTGTTGTGCTGCGTAGTGGTGAGCAACTAAGCCCAACATTAGACAAGGCCTAAAATACTTACATACTTGGTCACCTGGTGTGACCAGCTGATTTAATCAGTACTTGATTCCTCAGTCTTAAGCCTGGTACACTAAACAGTCAGAGTTGCTGTACTAACCATGCAGGGTTAGTTCAGCTATCTCCCCCGTTGAGCTATGGTGTTCTGACGGGGATGGCCCCCCAGGCCAGAGCACCCTGATTAGCGCTCTCTACCATTGGCTGAGTGCGCTGATTGGGAGTCTGTCAGCTGCTGGTTTTCGAGCATGCACAGCTGGCGGACAGATCGACAAACATAGCCGAACTTCGGCTGTTTTTTTTTTTTTTTCTTTTAACTGGCCATTGTCTCCCGACATTCAGGGCTTTAAAGCTGAAAAAAAAAAAATGGTGTTGATCAAGGCAAGCAGGGTGAAGAAGGTAATATATGGAGGCTGGCTTTCAACTTTTCCATTTATAAACGTCCCAAACTCCTGTAGGCAGCAGTATATCCCAAACTGCTTCTGAAATCCTGTGCCCCTCAATGAATAATGGAGAAATCTGTAAGTTGCAATATAAAGTTTTTTGTTCTTGGATTCAGCTTTGTTTTTAGTTTTTACCTTAATTAGGTTCAAAACTTTTACAGCCCAAATATTTCACCCAAACACAGGTCCTTGTCATTCGATATAATTGTGCCATGTTTGTTCTACCTTTGAGCACAAAATGAAATAAGGACTCTACCCACACAGATCATACTGCCACTAAATTCCACATTCCTACATATTTTGCTCCTGCTGGTGCCAAAAGAACAATCAACATTTGATGAACAAGCAACACTTAATTTCAACTTCCCATCAGATGAATAATGGAATGCTGGTATAGTCTCAATCAGTTCAAGGCCTCTGTATCTGTTTATCTGCAAGGGATTTTTTTTTTGTAAAGTAGATCTAACCATAACTGGACATTTAGATGGCTAAATCACAGCTATTAAAAACTGCTATTAAAAAGATACAGTTTTCATATTCGCGTTTTTGTGCTGTTGATGTCCTTTGCCCTCTTTGGAGGCCACATCTATATGCATGCAGCTGCATGTCAATGCTCTGGCCGAGCTTCTTAATCACTCAATAAAGGAGTTACATGCCTGTGCTGGAAAAAACACGCCTGGCTACGCTCTCCTGTGAAAGCGCTTCTGACCAGGCATATCAATTGGAAGACAGATTACATGTTATTGAAATTGATTTGATTTTAGTGGCTAGGTTTACTTCTACTTTAAGTATATTTGCTGTAACAGCCCGCCTTATCCCAAGGTTGCTATCAGTTGTTGTGCATTGCACAATAAGGAATTTTACAAACAGGGTTGGGAAAAAAATTAAAAAATCACAGGCTGTGAACCTACTGAACTAGCTCAGAGCTTTCCCTAAGGGATTCTAGCCAAATGCTACAGTGCTGAAGCTTTGAAAAAGATCTAAAATAAATGGATTGCCCCCAATCCACACCTCCCTGCGCTGCACTATTGTATTCTGACGGCAGGACTCCTCTACAGTACTGATCAGTGCTGCAGTTGGTAAGCTGCAATTGCTGCTTGCATAAAAATATACTAACAGTCACATTCAAGAGGATTTGTATGGCCATAGATGGATCAAAATTCACCCAGTTTAGAAGAGAAAAACAGCCTTTCCCTGCCTCCTGTTCCCACTGCATTTGTTAAGAATCATCCACATCTGCTGGTATACTAAATCATACACAGCCCTGGAAGCTGTGTAGCAGCATAATATGTGCAATAAGTCATCTTCATAGGTCAGCACAGTCATGTGCCACTGCTGACCAATGAGTCTGCTTACTTCTAGGACAAAAGACCCTCATTTGCCAGCTGTCACATGACCGCACTGATCAGTGACTGCATAATTTCACACATTATGCAGCTACACAGCTTCTGCAGCAGTATACAGACTTAAAGTGCCAGTTCACACCGCATGCAGTCCAGTGTGTTTTTTTCTGCATCAAAAACACATGGATAGTAGGTTATATGGTTGGCACATATTGTCCTTAAGGTGAAAAAAGGGGGAAAATGCACTGGAGCCCGTCAAAAACGTGTATGCAGAAAAGCATCCGGAACCCATCCGGACTGCGTTTCTATGGTGTGAACTGGGCCCAATTGTACTGATTATACCAGCAGACGTGGGCAGTGAATGATTCGAAGTAAATCGAGATAAGTGCAGTGGGGACAGGAGGAGTAAGGAGGCTGTTAGAAATTACCAAATTTTTTTGGTATAAAAAAAAAAAAAAAAAAAAAAAAAAAAAAAAAAAAATTAGAAGTGGAGATGAATTTTAATGCATTTTTTTTTACAGTCTTCTAATGAATGTAAACTGAGCTGCGCATGCACAGCATCACATTCTGGTAGTGCCAGATTCCAAGGTGCATGAGTGAGGCAATGTCACCCCTGATGGCCAGTCAGGAGGCTTAAAACCTGGCACTCAGAAGTAGCCTGGGGAGAAGATGACAGTAGCCAGTGAGGAATATAACTATAGCATTGCTGGAAAGAGGCGGAAAATCTTTTTTGGGGGTTAGTTCCACTTTAACAATTTCTAGCCAGCAAAAAATTGCATGATGTTGAACATCCATGTGAATTCATAGGGGTGGAGACAGCACAGGTGCTTTTGCTGGTCACTGATTCTTTGTGCACTGTTGTGCATCTGTTACACTAAATACATTAGTAAAAAGGTGTAGAAAACAGGACTGCAAAAAAAGGATTTTTTATAACAGTTTACCTGTAAAATCATTTTCTTGGAGTACAACATGGGAAACAAAGCCTAAGTAATAACTTAATGGGTATGTAGGCACCTTCAGGTGATGGACACTGGTATACCCAATACAGGAAGTTCACTCCCCTATATAACCCCTCCTCCTTCCCTCAAAGCAATATATCTAAACCCCAAAAGAGGGGCGGGACCTGTGTGTCCCATGATGTACTCCATCCTGAGGATATAGCAACCAAGAACAGCAGCTTCCTTGTCAGAAGGACTAAGGGAATATGCTGTATCGGTTCAAATGGCTGTTTTTGTAACTGACAAAACTAAGTTCAAGCCCCAAGGGTTCAAAGGTGATCTAACAGGCGAATTAATCCGCATCACCCCTTGCATAAAACCCAGAACTAAAGAATGTGTAGCAAGCGGTCTTTGAAATAAGCTGAGACTTGGCCTTTAATAGTACTCAAGGCCAACTTTACCTCTACCCCCAACTGTAGAAAGGCAAGAATTCTGCCTATGCTATATCTCTGAGGGTGCCAACCCTTGGATTCACACCAGGAAACATAAGCCCTCCAGACTCTATAAAATATAGTTCTGGAAGCTGGCTTTCTTGCATTAAAGTAGAGATAACAGACCCGGAAAGCCCACGTTTCTTCAGAATGTGGGTTTCAATAGCCAAGCCAATAAATTTAGCGTTCGTAAGGTAGGATGGAACATCGGCCGAGAGTAGGTCAGGCCCTAGTGGAAGGGACCATGGATCCCCCACTGCCATCTTTACAATTTCTGCATACCATGAACTTCTGGGCCACTGGTGCTACCAGAATTACCGGCTTTCTTTCTAGCTTGATCCTGCAAAGAAGTCGAGGCAGCAAATGAATAGGGGGAAATGCATAAATTAGTGAGAACTGATCCCACGGGGTCACCAACGCATCTGTCTCGCATGCGAGTGGATCCCTTGTCCTGGACACAAAGTTGACTAACTTCATGTTGAATCTGGACGCTAGAAGATCTACGTCCTGAGTCCCCCATCTTTGGCAAACAGCCCAAAAAATGTCGGGGTGAAGAGACCATTCCCCTGGGAATAACTGCTGGCGACTCAGGTAGTCTGCCTGCCAATTCTCTACTCCTGGAATGAAGACTGCCAACAGGCACGGAACATTCCTTTCTGCCCAAGTTAGAATATCGTTCACCTCTGTCTGCGCTGCAAGACTCTTGGTGCCCCCTTGGTGATATAGGCCACCGCTGTGGCATTGTCGGATTGGATCCTGACAGAACAATCCCGTAACCTGGAAGTCCAGGTTTTCAGAGCCAGACGAACTGCCCAAAGCCCTAGAATATTGATGGGCAAGGTTCTTGACCAATGTCCCTGGACAGTTGTCCTCTCTAGTACTGCTCCCCAGCCTGAAAGGCTGGCGTCTGTCGTAACCACATTTCAGATAACTGGTCTGAATGATTTCCCCTTCAGCAGATTCTGGGTTAGTAACTGAGGCTTTGGGACACCCTTGGGGACAGCCGCATTGGCAAGTCCAAAGCTTGGATCGTTTTGTTCCAAGCAGATAGAATACCGTTTTGCAACAGTCTCGAATGGAACTGGGCATAGGGAACTGCTTAGAATGAAGCCACCATCTTTCCTAACAACCTCATGCAAAGGCGAATGGAGGGATCTCCTTTCGACCTGACCATCAACACCAACTCTTATGGAGTTGATTTTTGCCTGAAGCAAGAACACCTTTTTCTGGGCTGTATCTATGATCAGACCCAAATACTCTAGCTTTCTTAGCGGTTTTAAGGAAGACTTCTCTCTAGACTGATTGGTCTATTAGCAATAGATCATGTAGGTACGCCAAGACTGTTATGCCCTGTGCCCTTAACCTGGCTAGAGGTGGGGCCAGTACTTTTGTGAACTCCCGGGGTGCTGTGGCTAGCCCGAAGGGCAAGACTACAAACTGAAAGTGCTGCTGTTCTACTTCGAACCGCAGAAACCTTTGGTGAGTGGGAAATATAGGGACATGCAGATATGCATCCCTGATGTCGATAAACGACAGAAGCTCTCCTCCTTGTAGGATAGAAACTACTGACCTGATGGACTCCATGCGAAAGGAGTGGATCTTGAGGAACCGATTTAGATTCTTTAGATCTAGAATGGGTCTAACAACTCCATTCGGTTTTGGTACCATAAAGAGGTTGAATAAAATCCCAAACCTTGCTCTTTTGTGGGGATCTGTATGATCACCCCCTGAGCTAGTAATCGGTCCAATGCCTGAAACAGATTGTCTTTTCCCTGAATTTTTGGGAACGTTTGATCTCAGAAAATGAGACGGTGGAAACTCACGAAATTCTAGTTTGTATCCTAGAGACACCATGAAGATGACCCAACTGTCCTGAATTTCCTCTTGCCAGATTTCTGCAGAAGCCTTCCCCCCACTTTGGCGAGGGGGGGGGCGCCTCTTCATGAGGCTTTAGTATTCTGCTGTGCAGATTTCTGGCCCCAGGTCTTTTTCTGTGCCTGGGCCTGACCTTGAGGCTTTCCTCTAGAGTCTGACGATGGAGGCTTTCCCCACTGCCTAGAGGCAGATGCCCCTGGCGCAGGGGAAAGTCAGTTTAAATGAAGGACGTTTATACTTTCTTTTGACTGGCAAGAGTACTCTTCCCACTAGAAATAGTTTGTCCAAATCCTCCCCAAATAGTTGATCTCCATGAAAAGGGAAATTAGTCAGAAGCCTTTTGCAAGGTGCTTCGGCTGACCAATTTTTTAACCACAGGGTCCTACGCCTGTGTACTAGCACAAGCACAAGGCGGGATGCCTGGTGAATAGAATCTTTCATGGCGTCTATGGCAAAACATAGTGCCTTTGGTAGTTTGACCAAATCGCAGGCCTGTTGTGCAGGGACCTCTTTAAGGGCCTGTCTAAATTGGTCCCTTAGGGACAGACAGATGCCTATTGCCGCCACTGTAGGCTGAGTAACCGCACCTGCCAAAGAAAAAGGATTAACAGAAATTCCAATCTTTTATCAGTTAGATCTTTAAGCATTTGTGCATTGTCTACTGGACAAGTTAGGCTATTATTCACACTGCAAATCGCAGCGTCAACTGTTGGTACCTTCCATCTTTTGGTGAATTTCTCCTCCATGGGAAAGAGCGCTGTAAATCTCTTTGGAGGGAGAAAATGCCTATCTTGGTGATCCCATTCAGTATAAATAAGCTTTTCTAATAATGCGTGTACAGGATATGCATGAAAAGGCTGTGAAGGTTTTAAGGAACCTAAAGAAGAAACAGAACTATCAGCTGACTCTGCTAGAGGTAGCTTGAAAGAGGCACGAGTCATCTCTGTAAGAGATTGTATCATTAATTTCTTGGATTGCAAGGCTGAAAAAGGTTCATCTACCGTTTACTCCGCAGAGGAGTAATCGGTTTGCCCTTCTTCCTGATCCCCAGAGGGTAACCCCTCAACCTCTACCCACTGTTCCCTTAAGGGGTCTGAGGTGGGGGAAGGGGATCTAACACGCTTCCTATCCTTTTGGATAGCGGATGCGATTAAAGTCACTAATCTTCCTTCTAGGCCGTTCGGGGCGGAGGAAAATGCGACTTCAGCCACGTATACAGGGGCTGAAGTGTGAGAAGCAGTTGCAGTCCCAATGACTCACCCTGGCTTGCCATATCTGGTATCTCAGGCGAGGATGACAGTGTGAAGACACGACACGAGTTCCCGGCGCCGGTGGAATTTTTGGTACCTTTGAGGTGTTTTTTAGGAGCACAAAAAAACTAAGTAAACAAGACAATGTAGTGACTTGCACACTCGCTGAGCAAAATAGCTAGCAAAAGAAAATGCTAATAAAGTTCAGCTGTGTCCTATGTGTCTGCCTGCAGCTATGAGATGTGAACGCCTGTCTCCAGCACCTGCGCCGTGTGTCCCTCATGTACTTACGTCCTGCGCCTTAGCCATGCCCCCTCCGTCAATCAATGTCTTCCTTCTGTCTTTCATTAGCCCTAATCCGCGCGCGTGCGGACGGCAGACACGCTCCTTGAGTGAGAGGTGAGGCAAGGGAGGGCTGGGGGGCAGGAAGTTTGAAAAAAACCTGTGGGGAATAGAATAACTTCTAAATGAAAAGCTGCTGCCACACCCCCCGGAGGGGGTGGATACAAGCCTCAGTTGTACCTCCCTCCCCCAGGGGGGAAATGTTCAGGATGAGGAACCCCCCCCTGGCTTTTGAGACCACACACATGCTGTTTAGCTGGAACTTCTGAGCTGACTGAGAAGCCACGTACTAAGGTATGCATTTAATCCCTGTACTGGAGCCTTTAGGTATGACAACATTTTTACTTTATGTAAGAAAAAAAAGCATAGGTGGACTTTTTACAGTTCCTAGGCTTCTTCCCTTACCTTTTCCTCGCTGCAGGATACTGCTATAACAGACAGATCCAAACTTCACCCATCGCGGCGGGCTGCGTTAGCAAACCTTTAGCAAAGGTTTTGCGTTAGCAAACCTTCAAGCACCGGGTCCCTATTATAGGGGGTCCACTGCCTTGGACCTGTATAGCATCCCTCAGAAAAACTTTAGGTAATGTAGCATGACCAAAAAAGTTCTGGGTCCAGCCCTGCAAAGAGGCATTACAGGCAAAACCTCGTGCTTCATATACGAGGCCCGGGTACCATCCACCATGGCCGCAGTGGCATTTTGGATGGATCTGGTCTATGGAGGCTGTTTAAATACAGCAGGGATCCCTCCAGTGGAGCACTTCAGAGCACATCTTCACTCGTGACCAACACCTTAGACACTGGCGAAAAAACTGTGGTACTCCTGGGAGGAGGAGGGGTTATATAGGGGAGTGAACTTCCTGTATTGGGTATACCTGTGTCCCATGATAAAGAAAAAACACAACAAATACCTGCATTTTAATTACAAAATGATCTTACATATATTACCTGTGGTCAATTTACGGTCAGTACCCTGGCTGGAATCTAGCAGTTTCTTCAAAAATTAACTCCTTCAGCGTCTCTTTGGGCAAGTCATCCAGCTCCATTTCAAACTTAAAAGGTGCCTCAGCAACAGGCTAAATTAGAAAAAAAAAAAAAAAAGTCACTTGTGGAACTATATATCCTAATCACCAAGCAATAAAGATGTCTGCAGGTCTCAAATTATAGTGTTACAGCAGGGTTCAAAACTAAAGCAAAAAGGAAGCCAAGACATATAGAGGGTACTAAATTGGTTTAGCTAAATGACATACTTAGGGTTCAAATGCATTGAAAATCTGACCTCAGATTAACCCTTTCATGACTAAGCCTATTTTTGAAATTTGGTGTTTACAAGTTAAAATCCGTATTTTTTGCTAGAAAATTACTTAGAACCCCCAAACATTATATATATTTTTTTAGAAGAGAGTCTAAAGAATAAAATGGCGATTGTTGCAATATTTTTTATCACACGGTATTTGTGCAGCGGTGTTTTAAACGCAAATTTTTGGAAAAGTGACACTTTCATGAATTTTAAAAAATCCAAACAGTAAAGTTACCCCAATTTTTTTGTATAATGTGAAAGATGATGTTACGCCGAGTAAATAGATACCAAACATGTCACCCTTTATAATTGCACGCACTCGTGGAATGGCGACGAACTACGGTACCTATGAATTTCCATAGGCGACGCTTTAAAAATTTTTTACGGTTACCAGGTTTGAGCTACAGAGGAGGTCTAGGGCTAGAATTATTGCTCTCGCTCTGACGATCGCAGCGACACCTCACATGTGTGGTTTGAACACCGTTTACATATGTGGGCGCGACTTCCGTATGCGTTTTCTTCGCTGCGCGAGCTCGCGGGGACGGGGGCGCTTTTTTATTTATTTATTTTATTTATTTTTGTACTTTTATAAATTGTGTTTAAAAATTTTTTTTTTTTTTTTTTTACTTTTATTGCTGTCACAAGCAATGTAAACATCCCTTGTGACAGTAATATGTGGTGACAGGTACTCTTTATGGAGGGATGGGGGGTCTAAAAGACCCCCCATCCCTCCTTTACACTTCAAAGTATTCAGATCGCCGAAAACGGCGATTCTGAATACTGTGTACTTTTTTAAATTCGGCGCCATTGGCAGCCGAGTAAACGGGAAGTGACGTCATGACGTCGCTTCCGCGTTTACAATTAGAAGGCTGGAACGAAGCCGCTCACAGCTTCGTTCCAGCCCGCCCCCAGCCGCCGGAGATTCCCGAATGGACACCGGGCCTCCCGATCGCACGGGAGGCCCGGTAACAGCGGCGGGAGGCGGCGGGAGGGGGGGGACGTCCCCTCCCGCTCCTCCGGTATAACAGCCGAGCGGCTTTTAGCCGCATCGGTTGTTATATTCGGGTAGCCGATCGCCCGCTGAAAACAACGGTACCGGGATGATGCCTGCAGCTGCGGGCATCATCCCGGTATAACCCCGGAAAGCCGAGGACGCATATGTGCGTTCGGTCGGCGGGAAGGGGTTAAGGATGCCTTTAACTCACTTATTAGGTTAGTAAAAAAATGATATCTTTGTGATGGGTCAAATTGACCTGTGCAGGACATATCACAATCACCAAGTGATGTGTTGGAGTGTTATTTTGTTTGTTTTCATGATTCCATATTTTTTTCCCTGTGCTTGTTCTATAAATCTAACTGTTACTGGCCACCACAATTTTCTTGATTTCTTTTAGTGTTTCTTAAAGCCAGAAAGTTGCCATTTGAAATGCCTTTAGTTTAAGGCCATGTCTGTGATCTGCTTTTTTTCTACAACAATAAACTGAAGGAACATCCTCAGGGACTGGTGATTCCATCATTTTTGCCAGGGGTTGTATGTTTGGTTTGTTGACAGACAGAAAAGTGGGTTTGAGGGGCAGAAAAGAAGTACTGCTGGCCAAGGTGATGTAGGGCACCTCTGGGTGCACAAGCCTCTCACTTCGATGCCAAGCTTACCAGTTGAGGAAAGCTAGATTCCAATATATAGCGATTCTAGGGAAACAATGTAACCAAGAGAGCCACAGGTACTCTTAGCTTCATCCCAAGTAACAGGAAAAGTTGTAACATTTTGTACAGTAGCAAAAGAAAGTGAGTAGCCACTGAAAAGGGTGCCAGAGACAAGGGGTTGGACTGTGGGCTGACCTCTGCACTCAAGGGACAGTAGGCAAGCTGTCTAAGCACCCATCCTGAAACACAATCAGCCCCCCTCCACTTGTCCAAGTGTTTGTTGCTATTTAAAATGATTTTTATAGCATAAATATGAAACATTTTAAGACTATGTATTGTTCAGAAGCGAAGATTGGTTTGCACTTTCTTCATGCTCTATAGACTTACTCTGAAAAGAGAAAAAAAAAAAAAAAAAAAAGCAGAAGGCAGAACGAGAGACGTCTCGAAAGAGCAGCTTGCAGTGGCGACCGAGTGTTTGGAAGCAAGGCAAGAGATTTAGAAAGTAGGGCACTCAAAGTGAAACCCGCTATGGCTTCAAAGTGTGTTCAGACCATTGCAAGCTGAAGATTTGAATGACAGGTGTGCAGCCCTCATGAACAAGTCTAATGACGCCCTAACAAAGGTAATCAGCCTTTTAGTAGTGTTAAGACATGTGCCACTGTTTCTTTCCATAAGTGGGAAGCTGAAAATCTGATCAACTCCTATAGATTGACAAATTGAATCAGATAAAAGGCAAGCCATATTGTATCCAGGACACAAATGTGGTCTGACTTAAGGTGGGGGTCCCTAGAGAGGAAATAGATGCGATTCCTACACCAGCTTTGTTTAAGAGGTGGAAGCAAGTGGCTGGGAATGGTAGATTCAGTCAAATTAGGCATTTTGTTGTCAGATTGGGGTATAATGCTATGCTGTGAAGACTGACCAGCAGCAGGCCAGTGCCCCCTGGACAGCATGGAGAGAGAGGGACATGCAGAATTATTATTTCTGCTGGAAATCTCTGCCTTTCCATAAAAAAGTTACAAGGCAACAGTGGGCACCCTACAATGGCACTGCAGTCAGAAATGGCCAGATGACCAAGCCAGATAAGATGAGGCAGAGCTAGGCGATCCACTGGCGCTGACACTGCAATTTTGTTTGTTTTGGCCCTCACCCAGAAGGGATCTTCTAGGACTACCTTGTAACCATTCTCCTAGGCCATCCATGCGATATTCCGGTTTCAGCTTCTTGATCTGTCCATATGTTTGGGACAGCATACCTTTCAGACATGTTCATGTTTTTTCCTATATGCGTTTTTAATAAGATTATAATAAATTCAATATTTTTTACTATGAGACCTTTATTCTTTCCTATTTTGGGATTTCAGTGGTAACCTTAAAAGTCTCTACCCTTCTTCTCTTTCTGTTATTGCTCAATTACTGGATGTGGTACCACGCTCTGCAGTATACAGTTGTGCTCATAAGTGTACATACCCTGGCAGAATTTATGATTTCTTGACCATTTTTCAGAGAACATGGATAACACAAAAACTTTTCTATCATAGTTAATAAAATGGCTTCAGCCAAACAGTAACAACTGTGATTACTCTTTAAATCACAACAGAAACTACCCAAATGACCCTGATCAAAAGTTTACATACCCCAGTTCTTAACCACTGAAGGACTGAGCCTCTTTCTGAGATTTGTTGTTTACAAGTTAAAAACAGGTTTTTTTTTGCTAGAAAATGACTTAGAACCCCCAAACATTATAATTTTTTTTTCTAACACCCTAGAAAATAAAATGGCGTCATTGCAATACTTTGTCACACCGTATTTGCGCAGTGGTCTTACAAGTGCACTTTTTTTTGGAAAAAATGCACTTTTTTTTTAATTAAATAAGACAGCAGTAGAGTTAGCCCAATTTTTTTAATATTGTAAAAGATAATGTTATGCCGAGTAAATTGATACCCAACATGTCACGCTTCAAAATTGCGCTCGCTCGTGGAATGGAGACAAACTTTTACCCTTAAAAATCTCCACAGGCGACGTTTAAAAAATTCTACAGGTTACATGTTTTAAGTGACAGAGGAGGTCTAGTGCTTGAATTATTGCTCTTGTTCTATCGATGGCAGCTATACCTCACATGTGTGTGTCTTTTTACACTGTTAAAAAAAAAAAAAAAAAAAAAAGAAGTGTTACTTTTATTCCTATTACAAGGAATGTAAACATCCCTTGTAATAGAAAAAAAAGAATGGCAGGACCCCTTAAATATGAGATCTGGGGTCAAAAAGACCTCAGATTTCATATTTAAGGCTAAAATGCAATTTAAAAAAAAAAGGCCCTTTAAGAGCTATGGGCGAAGTGACGTTTTGACGTTGCTTCCGCCCTGCAATGATATGGAGACAGGTGGGGGCCATCTTCCCCTCACTCGTCTCCATGTCAGGCCACAGGAAGGACCCGATCACCTCCGCCACTGCCGACAGCTGCAGTAAGCGGCAGAGGGGACCGAAGCGTGGCGGGAAGCGGACCGCTTACTGAAGAGTATACCGGGGTTATGGCAGCTAGCTGCTGCCATAACAACGATATCCTCCTTCAAAGTACCGATGTATATTGTCGTAAACTGGTCCAGAAGTGGTTAATACTGTGTATTGCCCCCTTAAACATCAATGACTGCTGTAGTCAATGACAGGTCGACTTGGCCTTGTGTTTTGGAGCATTGTCATGTAGGAATGTCCAAGTACGACCCATGCGCAGCTTCCTGGCTGATGAATGCAAATGTTCCTCCAGTATTTGAGAAAATACTGCATTCATCTTGCCATCAATTTTGACCAAATTTCCTGTGCCTTTGTAGCTCACACATCCCCAAAACATCAGCGATCCACCTCCGTTTTTCACAGTAGGAATAGTGTACCTTTCATCATAGGCCTTGTTGACTCCTCGCCAAATGTAGCGTTTAGGGTTGTGGCCAAAAAGCTCAAATTTGGTCTCATCACTCCAAATGACTTTGTACCAGAAGGTTTGAGGCTTGTGTCTGTGCCGTTTGGCGCATTGTAAGCGGCATACTTTGTGGCATTTGCGTAATAATGGCTTTTTCTTCTGGCAATTCGACCATGCAGCCCATCTTTCTTCAAGTGCCTCCTTATTGCTCATCTTGAAACCACATGTTTTCAGAGAGTCCTGTATTTCACCTGAAGTTATTTGTGGGTTTTGCTTTGCATCCCGAACAATTTTCCTGGCAGTTGTGGCTGAAGTCTTAGCTGGTCTACCTGACCGTAGTTTGGTTCAACAGAACCCCTCATTTTCCACTTCTTGATTAGGGTTTGAACAATGCTGACTGGCAGTCTCAATTGCTTGGATATCTTTTTATATCCCTTTCCTGATGTATACAGTTTAACTACCTTCTCCCGCAGATCCTTTGACAATTCTTTTCCTTACCCCAGGACTCAGAACCTAGAAACGTTAGTGAAGCAATGGATGAAAGCAGCAAGGGTCTGTCAGGAGTCCAGAAACTCATTGACCTTTTATACACACACTAATTACAAGCAAACAGATCACAAGTGAGGATGGTTACCTTCAATAGCCATTCAAACACCTTTGTGTCAACTTGTGTGCATGTTATCATGCCAAAATCACCAGGGTATATAAAACTTATGGTCAGGGTCATTTGGGTAGTTTATGTTGTGATGATTTAAAAAAAAAAAAAAAAAGAGTAAACACAGTTGATTGATAATAAATGGCTTCAGCCAAACACTAACCATGAGTGAAAGAAATGTTTTTCTACTATCATTCATATTCTCTGAAATATGGCCAATGAATCAAATTCTGCCAGGGTATGTAAACTTATGAGCACAACTGTATGCCTCAGATCTTTTCTGCAGAATAGAAGAGTAGATGAAAACATTGGCGTCAAATTAAATCTGAGCATTTCATTATCTGGGAAGACAACCGACATTCATCTGGAATGTTACACAATCTGCAAATGATATTTTTTTCTCCCATTTGCAATATGGGTTTATTTCACCCTTTTTTTCGACAAAGGTTTATAGAGCTGCTGAGAAATGCTAGAGTTTATTTTTCAGAGTTTGTTTTTCCTAAATCATGTTACAAAATCAAGAGGTGAAATGTGTTGCCATGGCTATCTTAGAGATTTTTATAGCTTAAATAAGGAATGGCATTAAGACCATTTATTGTTTTAGAAGCGAAGATTGCACCATGTATATGCTAACAAACCTGTTAGACTGGTTCATGAGCTCAGAGCAGGAAGGGATTACAGGAAGTTAAGTGTAGTAGGTATTTTTTCAAAGGTGTTAGCTGGCTTCTGGAACTTGGGCTCTGAGTACCTGCAAATGAAGTAGAGGGGTGTGATTATTCTGACCCCTCCACAGACCTCCTGTGTTGTGGGAAGAGAACGCTCCTGCCACCCACGGCATTGCCGATCACAATGTCAAGACCAAGTAGACCACATCCCCCCAAAGGTTAAACAAGTCAAATCTACCTGTATGCAGCATCAGCATTTCATGCACACAGCCAGAGTGCTCTGTACATCTATATAGATATCAGTATCAAGGGATACACAACAAGTTTAGATGTTTGCAATAAGTCATCACAACTCAAACATAAGGCTCCAGAGATTTGGAAATGGGGACCAACCCAGGTGGTGGAGGGATCCCTTTTGAGAGAACATGCACATTCTAACCTGGGCTGACAGTCGCTAAGGGTAAAACCAGCCAATTCAAACAGATTTAAAGAGGGGTTCTAGATGCCCATCAGTAAAATCCTCAAAGGTCAGCATTCCCTAAGTCAATTTAATGGTGTGCTTGAGGTGGATTACTAGTACATTTACAGTGGAAACAGACTACCAGTTTACCAATTCCCTCAAAAAAGGAGAAACAGTCAGAACTCTCAGGGACTTCCCATTCTGTATAGATATCTATATTAAACAGCAGGTTTAGTGAAAAGGTATTTGAAGCTGTAGGATGCCTAACAGACTCAATGCCTGGAACAGCACATGGGATCCTCCAGAAGCCGCATAAAATGCACTGAGTCATGGGTTGTACAATGCCCTGTAAACTGTGATGGCAGGAGACTGCATGGGCTTAAAATAGCCACTTTAGAGCTAGATTCATAGTCCCATCAGTCCAATTCAGAGATGGTAAGAAGTACCACAGGCGCAGCCTTATATAAGGGCTCAGGAGGCAAGAGTGTCTGTAGGGGATGATGTTGAAGCACATTTCGAGCGTCTGTGGGCACAGTGCCCCAGTAGCATAGCACAAGTCGCTAGAAAGTTCAAAAATCCAAAAGGAGCTGAGGACAACTCTGACGACCCTGTAACAATAGAAGTCTCAGGATCCAGATTACAGGTGGCTGTTCTTACTAGATATAACAGATGAATGCCCCTATATTCACCAGGCGAGATGGGCTGGGGCCACCCATAGCAGTGGGACTGTCCTCTCTGGGTCTTAGCTAGTACATGTTGCTTCCCTTAAGTGATAATACAACCAGACCCTTCAAGGAGCATATGCGGGATGGTGCTTCCTCTAAGCCAGTGATGGCGAACCTTGGCACACAAGAGGTTTTGGAACTACATTTCCCATGATGCTTAACTACCCTGCAGAGTGCATGAGCATCATGGGAAATGTAATTCCAAAACATCTGGGGTGCCAAGGTTTGCTAACACTGTTCTAGGCTGAATGGTGGTAAAGACTGAAGATTGTCTATGCGTTGCTCCACCCAGGGGATGACATCGGCACTTGGGCACTTTTAACCCTTCCCGTACTGAAATTGGCAGTGGCAAGAGTTTTAAAAAGGCACTCAGCAATGTAAAAGTGTTTAAGCCCAAACAGCCGACTTGCAAAGAATCTTTAGAGAGGGTCACACTTGGGGCTGTGGTACAGCTCTGGACCTGCAAAGTGCTTTGTGGCTAACAGTACACACAGTTCTGGAAGGAGCCACAATGCAACTCCTCAGTGCCCAGAGGTCACATTCCAGGATCACCTTGCACCATCAAGTCCAGTGGGGTCAAGGAACAGTGAAAGCTGTATGCTTCTTTGAGTGTGTGTGTGTGTGTGTGTGTGTGTGTGTGTGTGTGTGTGTGTGTAAGTAATAGAGAGATATATCTCTACATCTTTAAAATTTCTTTAATGGTACATGACGGGACACAGCGCCATAGTAGTTACTATGTGGGTTATAGGCCACCTTCAGGTGCTGGACACTGGCACACCCTAAACAGGAAGTTGCCTCCCTATATAACCCCTTCCATACCGGGAGTACCTCAGTTTTGTAGCAAAGCAATACACGTGTATACTAGAAAGAGGGGCGGGACCTCTGTGTCCCGCAATGTACTTCAAAAGAAAAGGATTTTACAGGTAAGCTGTTATAAAAATCCTATTTTCTTTAATTGTACATCACAGGACACAGAGCCATAGTAGTTACTATGTGGGATGTCCCATAGCAATGCCAACTGAGGGGAGGAAGACACAAAATAAGGGCAACATGAGACTAGAGGAGTTATACTGCCTGCAGCACACTACGCCCCAAAGGCGATATCCTCATGCCTTTTTACATTCACCTGATAGAATCTGGTAAATGTATGGATTGAGGACCAAGTTGCGGCCTTGCAAATTTGAGCCATGGAGGCTTAGTGATGCACTGCCCACGGAGCGAGTTTGAATTTGAGAGGATGGAATCTACCTCTTTAAACCATAAGCTTGAACGATTACTTGTTGAATCCATTTAGAAATAGTAGATTTCGATACTGCCTGTCCTCTTTTAGGACGTTCAGGCAATATGAACAAAACATCAGTTTCCCGAATCTGATCAGTCGCCTTTAAGTAGACTGACTGCTCTTACCACATCTAGAGAATGTAGTGATTTTTCTTCCATAGAACAGGGTTCCAGAAAAAAATGGAGATGAAAGATAAAAACCTGATACTACCTTCGGTAAAAAGTTAGGATGAGGACGCAATACTAACTTATCCTTGTGAATAATAATATCATGGCTCTTTACAAGAAAGAGCAGCCAACTCGGATACCCTTCTTGCAGAAGGTATGGTTACCAGAAAAAACTATTTTCCTTGCCAAAAAAAGGACAAAGGGAATATGTCGTATCGGCTCAAAAAAAGCTGTTTTTGTAATGCCGTCAGAACTAAAAATTCAAGTCCCAAGGGATCAGGGGTGACCTAACCGGAGGCTTAAGCCGCGTTACTCCCTGAATAAAGCTACGAACCAGAGAATGCGAAGTGGTCGTTGAAAAAACAACAATAAGGCCGAGACCTGTCCTTTGAAAGTACTCAAGGCCAGCTTTATTTCTAACCCCATCTGCAGAAGGTCAAGGATTCTACCCATGTCCTATTTCCTGGGGTACCAACCCCTGGTTTCATACCAGGAGACATATGCTTTCCAGACTCCATAATATACGATTATGGAGGCAGGCTTCCTTGCATTAACCAAGGTAGATACCACTGAACCGGACAGCCCACGTTTCCTCAGAATGTGGGTCTCAATTGCCAAACGGTTAAATTTAGCGTTTGATAGGCAAGATGGAATCCTGGACCTTGCGAGAGAAGGTCTGGACATGGTGGTAGGGTCCCATGGGACCCCTACCGCCAACCTTACGATCTCTGCATACCAAGATCTTCTGGGCCACAAGAATCACAGACTTCCCTTTCTGCTTGATCCTGCGAAGAAGTCGTGGATGCAGACAGAAAAGGAGGGAATGCATTAAACAGTAAAACTGATTCCACGGGAACACCAAGGCACCTGTTCCACATGCTAACGGATGCTTTGTTTTTAACACAAAGTTGACAATCTCTTTGTTGAGCCTGGACGCAAACAGATCTATGTCTGGAATCCCCCATCTTTTGACCTATTGTCAGAAGATATCGGGGTGAAGGAACTAGAGGTCTATTGGCAACATAAAGTTACTAGGAGCTTGCCAGAACCTGGGCCTGCTGAACAGGGATAACTTTGAGCACCTGTTTAAAACTGGTCTCTCAAGGATTTGACATATACCCAAAATTACTGTCAGCAAAGGCTGAGACACTCAGCCTGTCAGGAAAACTTTATTTTTTTTTTCTAATAGGAATTCCAACTCTTTAGCCGTTGGATCCCTAAGTATTTGAGCATTGTCTGCCGGACAAGTCAAACTTTTAATCAGAAGATATAGCAGCGTCAATTGCTGGTATCTTTCCACCTTTAGAAAGTTTTTTCCTCCATAGGATTAAGTATGAAAAACTTTTTAGGAGGGAAAAAATGCTTATCTGGGTGATCCCACTCAGTATACATGAACTTTCCCAACAATGACAGGAAAGGCATGCACAGCTTTTGAGGAGGCTTTAGCGAACGCAAAAGAAGAAGAGGACGCTCAGTTAAGGGTAGCATAAAATGTCAAGCGGGCCAATTCAGTAAGAAACTGCACCCACAATGTGAAGCTTGAGGGAGATCCCTTTAGCCCCCTTTGGGGTGTTTCTAGCCCCCCCTTCCAACCATAGCCCGATGCACAAAAGCAGAGGTACTACCAGAAGGATCTCATCCACTGCTTGAGCAATAGTCCAGCCATGAGAGTAGTACGTGTCAAAATAGGAATGCCTGTGTCACCAAACCTCTTTCATGCCCCTCTTTGCTCGTGTCCCTGCAACAACTTGCAGCCAGCATAAACATACTCCCGCGCTGGCGTTGGAGGACGCCAACGCCGCGCCAAGCACCGCCCCTTCCTCTTTCAAAAGAGCTTCTCCACGCTAGGCTCCGACGGGATCGGCTTGTGTATGAGGGAGGGATGCGAGGAGGAAACCTGAGAGCCGCCGCCGTGCAGGGGCTGTGGACGAAAACGGTGTGGCCGATCGTTTTAGCTCTCCCCTTCCCTGTGAAGAGGGGGAGAGCTTAACCCAGGTAGGGGGCGTCTGGTGGAAGCAAACCCCCCCCAAAACTCACCGGAGGTCTGAGCTGCTTGCCGGAGGATAAGAGCCTGCTGCTTCCTGATACAGTGTGATCTGAGGAAAGCATGAAAAGGTACATGTTCCATACAGCCCCCAGTGGTGACACTTAGGCATGACAACATTTTTTTTTTTTTAAAGGAGACATTTTATAAGAAAAATTTAAAAAATTTCTTAGAAAAACTACACTTAACTTTCCCGCCACAGGGTTTTCTGTGGTAAAACCAACAGACCCAATCTTCACCCTTCACACGGTGGGTTCCCTTAACAAACCTTCAGGAACCAGGGACCCTCGGGGAACCCACATTCCTGGACCTGTAATACAGTTGTATGCAAAAGTTTAGGAACCCCTGACAATTTCCATAATTGTCATTTATAAATATTTGGATGTTTGGATCAGCAATTTCATTTTGATCTATCAAATAACTGAAGGACACAGTAATATTTCAGTAGTGAAATGAGGTTTATTGGATTAACAGAAAATGCGCAATATGCATCAAAATGAAATTAGACAGGTGTATAAAATTTGGACACCCTTGTCATTTTGTTGATTTGAATACATACCTGTAACTACTTAGCACTGATTAATTGGAACACACAATTGGTTTGGTGAGCTCATTAAGCCTTGAACTTCATAGACAGGTGCATCCAATCAAAAGATAAGGTATTTAAGGTGGCCAATTTCCAGTGGTTGTTCTTTGACTCTCCTCTGAAGAGTGGCAACATGGGGCCTCAAAACTCTCAAATGACCTGAAAACAAAGACTGTTCTACATTATGGTTTAGGGGAAGTCTACAAAAAGTTAATCGCAGAGATACAAGCAGTCAGTGTCCACTGTGAGGAACATAGTGAGGAAATGGAAGACCACAGGCACAGTTCTTGTTAAGGCCAGAAGTGGCAGGCCACATAAAATATTGGAGAGGCGAAGGATGGTGAGAACGGTAAAACACAGCCCACGGACCACCTCCAAAGACCTACAACATCAACTTGCTGCAGATGGTGTCACTGTGCATCCTTCAGCAATTCAGCACACTTTGCACAGGGAGAAGCTGTATTATGGGAGAGTGATGCGAAAGAAGCCTTTTCTGCACACACGCCACAAACTGAGTCGCTTTGAGGTATGCAAACGCACATTTGGACAAGCCAGCTTCATTTTGGAATAAGGTGCTGTGGACTGAAACAAAGATTGAGTTATTTGGTCATAACAAGGGGCATTATGCATGGCGGCAAAAGAATACAGCATTCCAAGAAAAACACTTGCTATCCACAGTAAAATTTGGTGGAGGTTCCATCACACTGTGGGGCTGTGTGGCCAGTGCTGGTACTGGAAATCTGGTTAAAGTTGAGGGTCGCATGGATTCCAATCAATATCAGCAGATTCTTGAGAATAATGTTGAGGAATCAGTCACAAAGTTGAAGTTACGCCGGGGCTGGATATTTCAACAAGACGACCCAAAACACTGCTCAAAATCTACTCGGGCATTTAGGCAGAGGAACAAGTACAATGTTCTGGAATGGCCATCCCAGTCCCCAGACCTAAATATCATATAACATCTGTGGGGTTATTTGAAGCGTGCTGTCCATGCTCGGCAACCATCAAACCTAACTGAACTGGAGATGTTTTGTAAGGAGAACGGTCCAAAATACATTAATCCAGAATCCAGACACTCATTACAGGCTATAGGAAGCATCTAGAAGCTGTTATTTCTGCTAAAGGAGGCTCTACTAAATATTGATGTGATTTTTCTGTTGGGGTGCCCAAATTTATGCACCTGTCCAATTTTGTTTTGATACATATTGCGCATTTTCTGTTAATCCAATAAACCTCATTTCACTACTGAAATATTACTGTGTCCTTCAGTTATTTGATAGATCAAAATGAAATTGTTGATCCAAAACACCCAAATATTTATAAATGACAATCATGGAAATTGTCAGGGGCTCCTAAACTTTTGCATACGACTGTAGCACCCCGCCAGTAAAACTCTTTGGCTTAAATTACCAAAGTACTGGATCCCGGGGTCCAGCTCTCTAAAAAGAGAAGCGTTACAGGCAAAACCTTGTTTCTTCCGCCACGAGGCCCAGGCACCATTCAATTCGGCCTAAAAGACACTTTGAACGGATCCGGCTGCATAGCTAGCCTCAGCAAGGATTGCTCCAGTACTCCTGGTATGGGAGGAGTTATATAGGGAGGCAACTTCCTGTTTAGGGTGTGCCAGTGTCCAGCACATGAAGGTGGCCTATAACCCACATAGTAACTACTATGGCTCTGTGTCCCGTGATGTACCATTAAAGAAATTTTAAAGATGTAGAGATATATCTCTATATTATACACACACACACATCCCAAGAAATATTGATTGAAGGAAAAATTTCACCAAAATAAAGGCTAGCAAAAAAAAATTGTCCAACCGTGTAGGAGACCAGGGAGAAAATAAAAAGAAAACTTTTTTTTTCCCTGTTTGCCAGCGTCCAAATCCCTTCTAAGTGGCAGTATAACCAGACCATCTGCATTGCTGTGTCCTTCAACTGAGAATAAAAAAACAAAACAAGAAAAAAACTTTACATCAAGTTTCTTTCTAATTCACACGTGTTGTACTGGTCTTGCAGTTCAGAGAGGGTAGGTAGATCTGACATCTTGCATTAGCTGATGCAGAGGATGTATCAAGCATATCAGCCTCAACTCTTCACAATGGTCACAACAGCAGTAGCAGTGATCAGTGTATAAACAAAAGTCTTGTCAAGTACCTCCTTTGTGAATATAGTTTACCATCATTTCATTTCTGCTTCATCTTCATTTATGTCCAAAGGACATAATATATACAGAAACAATAGCAATATTGTGGAAAATTATAAATACCCATGTAGCGTCGATTCAATAGCAGCTTTACGCCACTCGTCCTTTGATTGCACCAGAGTTTAGGGTAATTTGAGGTTTAAAATCCTAACCACTGATCAGGGATGCATCATTATGGATAGCGTGAATAAGAACACTCTAAGGCACCAGCTTTCTGTCAGTGAAAGCAAACAGACTACGCTGGTCTTCTCACCAAAGTAGAAAGCTCTTTGGTGAGCTCCTGCTTTTTTTTTTTTTTTTTTTTTTTTTTTTTTCACATTCCCCAATCTGGTCAGCTTTTTTTTGTTTAACTCACTGTCTTGTAGGAAGAAAATACGGAGTTAGACTTACCGGTAATTATTTCCAGCAGTCTTCCAGGACAGC
Organism: Aquarana catesbeiana; assembly: GCF_042186555.1. Classification (NCBI taxonomy): domain Eukaryota; kingdom Metazoa; phylum Chordata; class Amphibia; order Anura; family Ranidae; genus Aquarana; species Aquarana catesbeiana. Next base: position 277,899,850 of record NC_133324.1, read on the forward strand.
CCTTGAGAGATGGCTCTCCTCCCATTGCCAGAGGAAACACGTTGCCATTCAGTCTAATGCCCTGTACACACGATCGGACATTTCGACAACAAAATCCATGGATTTTTTCAGACAGATGTTGGCTCAAACTTGTCTTGCGTACACACGGTCGCACAAAGTTGTCGGAAAATCCGATTGTTCTGAACGCGGTGACGTAAAACACGTACGTCAGGACTATAAACGGGGCAGTAGCCAAATGCTTTCATCTCTTAATTTATTCTGAGCATGCGTGGCACTTTGTGCGTCGGATTTGTGTAGATTTAAACAATCGGATTTTGTTGTCGGAAAATTTTATATCCTGCTCTCAAACTTTGTGTGTAGGAAATTCCGACGGAAAAAGTCCGATGGAGCCCACACACGATCGGAATTTCCGACAACACAATCCGATCGCACTTTTTCTGTCGGAAAATCCGACCGTGTGTACAGGGCATAAAAGGCAGTCCCTCATCACCAAGAACCAAAGGATGGAACTGAAAAATATAAATCAGAACTGGTAATATCAATTCACCATTTTAATTCAAGGGTGGGAATGTGCTGTCCTGGAAGACTACTGGAAACAGAGTTACGGGTAAGTCTAACGCCGGTTTTCCCCAGTCTTCCAGGACAGCCCTTGGGAGGATCCCCAAGTACTCACCAGATTAGATTGGATTGGGGGGTACCACAGCTTGGAGGACCTTCCTCCCAAAAGCCTGGTCCCTACTAGACAGTAGATCTAGTCGGTAGTGCCTTGTAAAAGGTATTAAAGCTTGACCATGTGGCTGCTTTGCAGATCTGCTTCGGGGTGGCACCAGCCTTTTCCACCCAGGACGCTGAGAGCGATCTTGTGGAGTGTGCCTTAATACCCCCAAGAGGTTTTATCCAGTATTCTTTACCCCTCTGTAATAGCCAACTTAATCCATCTAGTTAAAGTGACTTTAGAGGCCTTTAGACCCTTACGATTACTGGAGAGCAGGACAAAGTGAATCCGCTCTCCTAAACACCCTAGAAAACACCTCACGTCCAGCAAGTGGAATTGCCTCTGTATGAAGCATTTTGACAGAACGTAGGTAAAACAATGTCCTGGGACTTATGACATTTAGATGCCACTTTTGGCAGGAACCCCGGATCTGTTCTTAGGATGACTATCGTCCAAGATCTGATGGAAAGAGCTTGCAATTCACTCACCCTACGGGCCTTAAGTGATCGCAACCTGGAGCACTGTCTTAAGCATGAGCAGTCTTAAAGAAGCCTCCTAGGTTGGTTCGAAGGATGCCCCCAAAAAGGCCCCGAGGACTACAGATAGATCCCAGGTCGGTTGCAACTGCTTTACAGGACCTTGCTATAAGCGGATCTTCCTGATTTTCTAGGGACACACTCAAGGCAGCGACCTGTACTTTGCGGCAATACTCAATCTATCCCTTCAAGAAACTCTAGGATGCTAGTTGTGCTCTTGCTTTCCTTCCTTCTACTATCTAACCAGGCATTACATTTTTTCCAGATTTTGCCATAGATAGCTCTGGTGACTGGTTTTCAACTCTGAAGTAATGTTCGTATAACCCTCTGATAGTCTCTTGCTCCTAAGGACTTCTTCCTCAGTAGCCACACTGATAGTTTTAATGTGGCAGTTTGTGGATGCAGTAGAGGTCCCTGAGAAAGAAGGTCTTGTCTGAGGGGTAGCCTCAGAGGGGGCTGGGTCTGCTAACTTTAGAAGCGTTGTAAACCATGGCCTCTTGGGCCAGAATGGTGCTACCAAGATTAAAACATGTCTCCTAGAAATTTTGCTAAAATCCTCGGAATGAGGTGAAGGGCAGGAAATGCACAAGCCAGGCTGAAGATCCAGGGGTTCTGCAGAGCGTCCACCGCCAGAGGTTGAACTCCTGGGCATAACGAAAAGAAACTTGGAACTTTTGCATTTTTTCCTGGTTGCAAACAGATCTACTTCTGGTTTCCCCCAGTAAGCCACTATGTAGTCGAATACTTCTGGATTCAGAGACCACTCTTGATTTGAAACTTGTTGTTCTGCACTCCCTTCAGATGCAGCGCAGAGATGGATTTTAGGTTGTTTTTCTGCTCACTGAAAAATGTACTTTGTTGCTAATCTCAGCCAGGGACTTTTGGTACCCCCTTGTTTGTTGATATATGCTACAGCTGTCATATTGGACCTGGAAGTGGTGACCCTGGACCGTTTCCTTAAAGGCTAGTAAAGCTGAGAATAGCCGTCAGCTCTTTCCAATTGGAGAACTTTTTCCTCTGGGGTCCACTTGCTTTGGGCCCAGCAAGTGTTGAGATGGGGTCCCCAACTCCAACTGCTGGCATCTGTGGTCAGTATGGATGTGATGGGTAGTATCCAATGTACCCCTTTGTGAAGGTTCTCCCTTTCTTTCCACTACCAATGCTGACATTACTTCCCTCACTGTGCAGCTGCGACTGGATAGAAGGCAAGACATCCTCTGTTTCAGCCTGGATATCTTCTCTTCCGGAAGCACAATCTTCTGATCTCTGGATTGAATGTTGTAACCCAAAAAGAATGGTTTGCGCTGGGTTTGGAGTTGTGTTATATCCAGATCCCGACGAAGCTCCTTCTCTGAGCGGGCCATAAGGAGTAGACTGTCCAAATATGGCACGATCAAGATGGACTGGAGTCTCAAGGGGACTAATACTTCAGCCAGAACTTTGGTGAAAATTCTCAGGGATGGTGACAGTCCGAAGGTAAGTGGCTCTGCGTGCTGGAAGTGGTAAATCTTGCCATCGATTTGAGCAAGAACTTTTTGACATTCCCTCTTTATTAGAATATGTAGATAGGCATCTTTTAGATCCAAAGTTGCTATTAAAACGTTTTTGCAGAAGACTTTTGATCAAATAAATGGACTCCATGCAAAAAATTTTTATCGATGGATAAGTTCAGGGACCAGAGGTACACAATTAGTCTGAACTTTCCGGATGGCTTCTTTATCACAAATACGTGCGAATAGAAACTGTCCCCCTGTTCCCGAACTGGGACTGGCACCAATAAATCTTGATCTACCTGGCTTTCTCTAGTCTCTTGGTAGTTATGTAACAAGAAACTTGGAGGGCGGATCTTTGTGAAATTCTAGGGCATAACCCCACCTTAAAATGTTGACCTCAAATGAATTTGTGTTCATGTCCCACTGTGGGAGAAACCTCTTTAAGTCTTCATCCCACCTGAAGCCTGACGTCACGGCGGCTTGGGGTTCTGACTGGGGTGGTTAAAAAGTATGCCTCCTTTTCCATTCCCTTTTTTCCTGACCAATGCTTCTTTGGTCTGAAGCCCTTATCTGCTTTTCGGGGGCTTTTTTGGAAGAAGACGAAAAAACTTCCTTTGAATTTTTTGTGGGGAAGGTCTTTTTATCCGCTGTTCTTTCCAGGGTGGTGTCCAATTCTGGACCGCAGACCAAGTCTCCAGTAAAGGGGACACTGCACAAGCGCATTTTGAAAGCCATGTCTCTCCCCTCCCCCAAGTCTTCATTCAGACTGACCTACTGGCTACTACTGAGTGCCATGGTCGCTTCTGATTTAAGCAGGTTTGTAATGCACTGCCTGCACAAGGCTCTATTAAAGCTTGAAGAAAGCTTGCTACCACAATTTGGGAACTTCTTGCGGCCAGACTTGTCCTCCCTGTCTTTTGCCTGCAACAGAGAAACAGGTAAGGTGTGTTAGCTACCGAGCCCCCCCTCTTTAACACCCGTGCTGCACATCAGTCAACTGCTGCAAACTCCTTGGGACAGTGAGGGGTACACCACCATGGGGTTCCCTAGTCCAGACATACAACCACCACCACAAATGGTAAAATAGCACAGCATGGGGCTTGCCCAGCAGCCTACTTGTTCTTGGCTGGTGCCTGCCTCCGCTGGAGTGTCCTGGGGATATGCCTCCATGGTCCCACCGCTAGTCCGGTATTGCTGGACGCTGGTCGGGAGTTTTCTAGGCCCAGCCTAACCTTCCCCTCCTCCTGGCACCCTGGAGACCCAGAAATCTCTGCGTGCAGTGATGACGCTGTTCCACTGGACATGACGCGTACGGCGTCTCCGGCCCAGCTGCGTCTGAAACAACCAGGAGATGAAGTGGATGTCCCCGCCAGGCAGCACTGCCCCACCACTTCACCCGATCAACCTGTGCTGCACATGCGCACCCTGGGGGAACCTGCACCAACCTGCCACTGGCCCTCAACAGGTACGGGAAGGAGGGGGGCAACGGGTCTGCTCCTGTCTGCTGAACTGTAGCCGGGCCAAAAAGCAATGGTAAGGACTAACAGAGCACTGTCAGATAGGACCGAGTCCCCCTGTCCGGTCTCCTCACCCTTCAGGCAGCCCGGAGAGATGTAGTCCTCCTTTCCTGGTCCCTCAGCAACATGTTCTTTCGACGGAGGAAACAAATGACTGACCATGGGCCTGAGGGACGCCTTTTAACCGGTTCAGCCCCAGACCATTTGGCTGGCCAAAGACCAGAGCACTTTTTGCGATTCGGCACTGCGTCGCTTTAACTGACAACTGCGTGGTTGTGCAACGTGACTCCCAAACAAAATCGACGTCATTATTTCCCCTCAGAGAACCGGAAACTGTTTACACACACAGTTCCGGGTTCTCCTTTTCCCCCGAGAAATAGCGGGAGCCCGGCGATGATCGAGACAGGCGGGCACTTGCATTGGCTCGAGGGAGCAGGCGGTGGGGCGTAGTTGCCACAGGGGAAAGCGACGTTACATAACGTAGTTTCGCCCAGCCGTGCTATTCTGCCGCAGTACAACTGTGGCGGCTGGTCGGCATGTGGTTAAGATGAATGGCAACGTGTTTCCTGCGGCAATGGGAGAAGCTCCATCTCTCAAGGGCTGTCCTGGAAGACGGCTAGGGAAAGAAGACATAACAGTGAGACCTTGCAGTCCTTCATGCATTATCTAGCACCATTTGGATCTCCTAGCTTTTTTCAGCTGTACTAAAGAATTTTCAGTGCAGACCACCGTAGCCACTGGGGAAATCAGGTGACAGGACTGGAGCATCCTCACTAAGTATAGACAGACATGTTTCCTTTACAGGGTAGTTAGAAAAGGGCTTAGAATAGGAGCAGTTTTAAGTATAGTTCGTATTTGACTGAACTATAAGCATGTACTGCTACATGGGTTTGGACCACCAGTCATTTATCCCCTGTGAGGTGAAGTCTCGACTTGAACATTAGAGGTAGAATGCACAAAGCGCAAACCCTTCCAGTGCAGAGTTTTGCCTCAAAGTCCACTTGTGCAGTGGATCATAAAAAGCAATGGATCAACCTTTAGGTATGCTTCATTGCTGCAGCCCTCTGGGAATCTAGTAGAGCACACACGCATAGTGCATTACTGAAGATTTATTGTAAAAAAATTAAGCATTGTGGGATGCATCCCCTTCTTCGAAGCTCTGAAGGTGGTGGTGTGTCCCGCAAAACGCATCAGCTTGCCAGCGCAGCGTTATGTTTTTAGCCAAACTATTCCTAAACCCTAGATTGAGATTTAGTGTCATACAAGGCCTGTATACATTTATTTTTGTGAGTATCCTTTTGGCTGTATGTTTTGTACAATAAACCTTTGGTAATTCACGCATGCGCGCCCTCCTAGGTGTTTTTACGGTTGCCTATTAGGGTACTTTCACACTGAGGCGCTTTTGGAGGCATTTTAGCGCTAAAAATTGTGCCTGAAAAAAGCCTGAGTGCTTTCACACTGGGGCAGTGCGATTGATGAGAAAAAAAAGTCCTGCAAGCAGCATCTCCCAAAACTCCCTGCCCATTGAATG